>NC_090656.1:89788786-90046929 GCF_040937935.1 Hyperolius riggenbachi
AGGTAGCCTCTTCTAGAGATGATGCACACAAAAAAGCCTGCAAACGGTTTGCTGAAGACAAGCAGACTAAGGACATGGACTATTGTTACTTGCCTACAGTCAAGCATGGCGGTAGGAGTGTTATGGTTTGGGTCTGCATAAGCGCTTCAGGCACTGTGAAGCTCCAGTTCATTGAGGGAACCATAATTGCCAACATGTACTGTGACATACTAGGCAGAACATAATCAGAAACTTCAGAAACTGGGTCGCAGGGCCGTATTTCAACACAATGACGACCCCTAACACACTAACACACCTCCAAGATAACCACTGACTTGCTAAAGAAACTGAGGATAAAAATGCAGGATTGGCCAAGCATGTTTCCAAACCTAAACCCTATTGAGCATCTGTGGGGCATCCTCAAAAGGAAGGTGGAGGAGGGCAGTCTCTAATATCCACCAGCTTTGTGATGTTATCAAGGAGGTAGTGGCATCCAGTGAAGCTCTAGTGAACTTCATGCCCAGGAAAGTTAAGGAAGTGCTGGAAAATAATGATTGGCACACAAAATATTGACACTTAAGGCAGAATTGTAATCACTTTTGTTGGCAGCTGTTTAGACATGGCTGTGCGTTAAGTTATTTACACTATCATACAAGCTGTACACTGACTACTTTACGTGGTATCAAAGTGTCATATCTTAAGTGTTGTCCCATGAAAACATATGATACAATATATACAAAAATGTGAGATACTGTATAACCTCAGGACTGAAACAAGAACCTTGTTTATTTCCTTCTTCCCTGGCCCTGAATCCAGCCACAAAAACATTTTTATGAAGATGCCCTTAATGGAGTAATTTGCTCTGTTGCTAGGGAATTTTGTGATTACAATATGTGCAGAAAAGCAGAAATATTTCCCTAACACTAATGTTATTTTTATTAACGTTCCTGTCACGACCTGCTGAGATCCATCTGCCAGCATGATGTTGACTTTACGTTGGAAACATCCTTTATTATGTGTGAGCTGAATGATAAGCACAGATCAGCTGTTGTAAGAGAATTTTGTTTTTATATCACTGAATATTGCAGGAAAATGTTGGCAGGAATATGAATAAGAAAGGAAAAAATGGTTTATTTTTCCCTAATCGCTTCACGGAGAGAGCAATTTTTGTTTTAAAGCTCTGCATAATTCTAGCCGGTGATAACTAAGCTGTAAAATATCCACCAGGATATGGTTTTTGTGAAAAATTGAGCTTTCTTCCTGTAGTAAAATTGTTTAGAGCCTATTTCTGGGCACAGATTTAAATATACCATCTAACAGTTTAACGACCCTGGCGGTATGATTATTTCCAGATTTTAGGGTCTAAAAGCGTTGCAATTTTTTTGCACCCTTTCAGACCCTAAAACCAGTAATAAATCATGCTGCTAGAGAGATCTACAGCAGCCCAGCACTTGCTCACCTCACTGGGATTGAGCGCTGCAATTCTCCCTCAGTCCTCCAGGTTTAGCTGTAACCCTATAGTGAGATTGCCGTCTGTCATCATGATGACAAAACGGCGACCTCACTTGGGGGATGCAGAGCCTCCGAGGACAGGAAGGAGAATGGCTGCAGGCCTCTGGATCCCCGGGACGTGAGTTGAAACACCCGCTGCGTGCTATACTCCGAAGAGACTTCCCAGTCGCTACCACAAGTCAGGCTCGGGTCTACCACTCTGAGCTGCGGTTTACCACCCCGAGCCTGATTAGAGGTTACTGCCAGGGAGGATAATAAGCAATGTGCCAAAATGTTATCTTTTTATTTGAAGATACACCCTTTAAAGTGCCCCTACGGGATACTTACCTCAGCAGGGCAAAGCCTCTGGATCCTAAGGAGGCTTCGCGCATCTTACTCAGCAGAGGCCATCCAGTGGTGGGACCCCAGAAAGTCCACTGTTGCCAATGCGCGCAGACACACTAGCTGCTTTTCGCTCAAGCTGCAACAAAAATAGCCGAGAGCTCTTTCACATTAGCTAACGCTTGCACGAACCCGATTTCGTGCACACGTTGAGTGAAATTGGGAAGTTGACGTGCGACGCTTATCAGCGACGGTAGTTATAATTCACCGAATGGGAAAATGCCGGCGTCAGACGATGAAAAGCTCCCAGGTGCGTCGAACCGCAACGCACCAAAACTCAGCGTTAGATGTGAAAGGTAAAATGAAAGTCTATGGACTTTCATTTTACCTTGGAATACGCAAACTATTTACTTTGCGACAAAACGCCAGAAATCAGCTCTGGTGTGAAAGATCCCTAAGTATGATTGGGTGTGCCTGCACGCAGTGGCAAATATTATTATTGTTTTTGTTTGTTCAGGGGTTCAAGCGCTGGATCGAGCTGGCTGAGGAGGACAGGGGAAGCCTCATTACCATCCATAGGCTTCCCCATTCCAAGGTATCAGTTTTCTTTCATTTTATTTTAATGTTACTGATTCTCTTTAAAATGGTCTAAAATTCTGACATAACATTCAATAAAAATGTGTTTTCCTACTTTTTATTACTCATACAGTTATCATATTTGCTTTTGTGCGCAAGTAATATTGTCTGTCTACAAATTACAAGTTTCCGAAGTGTAACAAGGTAAGAAGGAAGGATCCGCACCGATGTCTTCACAATATACTTTATTTAGAACATATCCCAATACAGCTAAAATCACACCGCTGACGTGTTTCGGACCATAGGTCCTTAATCATAGCTAGTTTACAGCTCTCAGTGTCAGGTTTAAAAACAGGGGTGGGCAGAAACTACGCATATGCGAATCTACGCAACGTATTTTACGCTATACGCATAGGCGTAGCATTTCGTATGCCTAAAACTACGCGTAGCAAAATACGCGTAGTCATTTTTGCTGTTCCGTAGTGATACGCAATATACGCACGCGATTGCGTAATTTGCGTAGCTTCGCATGCGTATTTTTAATGCGTATGTATACGCAGCCAGGCGTATACTACGCGTAAATCGAAGTTCACACTCTCACGTATGTAACAATGCATTCGTAGCTTACGCCATAGGCGTAGCTTACGCTTACGCGTATTTTCATACGCGTAGTTTCACAAACAGACTATTTGGCCAATCAGGTAAAACTTTTGGTGGCTGCTACACTGTAAGCAACCAATAGAAATGTAGCCCACCCCTCAGTATAAAAGCTTCCTTCCAACAGCTCTGCTTTCAGTTTCTGGGTGTTATTGTGCTGTGTGCTGGGCTTTGTGAGGACTCTGAGAAGAATCAGCTTACACAGGCTGCAGCCAGTGACATCCACATCCACATTCCTTGCATTCTTTTGTTATTTTCCTTATTTCTAATCTGTGTTTTGGCTACCTAGCTACTCGTATTACTATTTAGTGTAAGGATTTCTGTGATTTAGTGTTAGGCAGCTACAGAAGATAGGAGGAGGACTGTGTATATAGCTATATAGTTCCATGCTGTGATCTGTAGTCCTATCATCCTTTTTTCATTTGTTTTCCTTATTTTAATTCCACTGTATTATTGTATTCATTCCTGTCCTTTATTCATTCTTTCTTTTATCTCACTTATTCAGCAAAAGTTTTTTGACATTGTTCCCCTTCCACTATACTTCAATTAAAAATTTGAGACAAATAATAAACAATGTCCGGCAGAGGTGAAGCTCGCCGTGGTCGAGACAGTGCAGGCAAGGGTCCGCCAGCAAAGTCAGCAGCTGGCAGGGGACACTCTGCACCAGGCAGGGGTCAGTCCACAGCAGTCCGGGGACAGACTTCTGCAGGCAGAACCAGAAGCCAAGTAGCAGCAAGTACTAGCCACTCAGCCACAGGTAGTGGACACTCAGTATCAGGCAGTGATGCATCAAATCCCAAAAGGGGGTCCAGTCTGATACGATCGTATTTCACGTCACAGAAACCACGGGCTATTGTGCAGAGCCACACTGAAGACATTGTGAACTGGGTGTCAGGAGACAGCCCTATTAGTCATCATAGTCAGTCCTCACAAGCTGAGTTACAAAGTACCAGCAGTACCACCAGCAGCACTTCCATGCCTCCTCCAAAAGCTGCCCTTAACCCATGTGTCCTTCCCTTTGATGACACAATTTCAGCACTTGTTGATACGGCTCTGCAGCAGTCAGACATCGATCTGTCGCATGATGCCCAGACTTTTCTTTTGGATGATGATAATGTTGTTGAGGGGGGGGGGGTGCAGAAGTTGACATTCAAGTAGTGGAGGGTCAGGATGAGAACATTGAGGAGGTGGGCTATGAGGGAGGCAGCCACAGTGATGATTATGCTGACGATGACATGGATATCACCTATGAGCCTGAGCATGATGATGCCAGCTCAGAAGAATCAGAGGCAAGCTGGCAGAGGAGGCAGCTTGGACATCGGCACACCAGGGGGCCTAGTGGCAACATGAGCTCCTCTGCTAGTGCAGTTCAAGGAAGGCAGGAGTTACAGTCACAGCCTCCAGCTGAAACTCCTATGTCCCGAACTGGAAGTGGTACAACTGCAACCTCAGGCATAAACACTTCTCGGAGGAAGGCCCCGGTTTGGAAGTACTTTACTGAGTCAACCAGTGATCCCTTAGTAGTTGTGTGTAAGCTGTGCAGTGCCAGGCTGAGCCTAGGAAAAAATTTGAAAAGGTTGGGGACAGGTGCTCTGCACACACACCTAAAAAGTAACCACCAAAAGGAATATGGCAGTGTTAAAGGACCACAAAGCAGCACCATGCAGAGGACTATAGCACAGACCCGTCCACTTTCCCATCCTGCTTCAGTTTCTGAGATTGGCACCCATCCTGCCTGCTCTCCATCTGTTATACACTCTGGCCGTAGAGGGCAGATTTCACCTTCCTCCACTCCATCATCAGCTCAAAGCACCCAGCCATTGATAACTGAGGCTATAAGGTCCACAAGAGCACTGCCTCCCCGTAGCCGCAGGATACGGAGATTAAACGGTCTATTGGCAGAGGCCATGGTCCAGCAGCTGCTGCCCTACTCCATTGTAGAGAAGGGGTCAGCCATTCGCAACCTCCTGGAGTATGCCATTCCTGAATGGCAAATACCCAGCCGTCACTATTTTTCCCGAAGGGGAATTCCTAACCTGTACCGACGCACAGTTGATAATGTCGCCCTGTCGCTAGATTATTCCATAGGCGACAGGGTACATCTCACCATGGATGGGTGGACCAGCAAGCATGGTCAGGACCGATATGTCTCATTTACAGCTCACTGGGTCACCCTACATAGTGAGCAGGAGGGTTCCGGTCCTGGTGCTTCCATTGAGCTTGTTGAGCCTCCCCGTGGGGTCAAGGGGAACAGGTCTGCTCTCACCTCAGCTGGTGACTCTACTGCCACTGCCGAGCCCCCTAATAAGCGGCCCCGTTGCTACACCGGCGTGTGTCACAAGCGATGTCAAGCATTGCTTGAGCTGGTGAGCATTGGGGAGCAGAGGCTCACGGCAGCAAATGTTTTAGCCCTACTCCAGGAACAGGCACAAAAGTGGCTGACCCCCCGAAGACTACAGGTTGGCCATGTTGCCTGTGACAATGCAGCAAATTTGCTGGCTGCCCTGAACGATGGCAACATTCCTCATGTGCCATGTTTTGCCCATGTCCTCAACTTGGTGGTTCATCGTTTTTTGCGCACCTTACCAGGTATGAGTGACGTGGTGCAGCATGCAAGGAAGATTTCCGGCCGTATGGGCCGCTCTTCAACTGCCACCTCATTGTTCCGTCGCTATCAGCGAAAGCATGGCTTGCCCCCTCACAGGCTCATAGTAGACACTCCAACGAGGTGGAACTCCACCCTTTACATGCTGGAGAGGATGGTGGAGCAGAAAAAAGCAGTCTCTGAGTACCTTCTGGAGCAGGACGACATCCATAGGTCATCAGCAGAAACACTCCCCTACATCACACGGGAAGAGTGGCGGCTTATGCAACAGGTCTGCCATGTGTTGGCCCCATTTGAACAGGCTACTACGTTTGTAAGCGGGGAGCAAGTCAGTCTCAGCGACGTGCTCCCTGTTGTGTTCATGCTGGAACAAACACTTAGTAGCCTAATGACTGCTGGTGAGGAAGCCGTTACTGAACTTGAGCTGCAGCAACAAAGCTCGCTCCAAGGCAGCCAGGCTCAGACACAGGAGGAAGAGGAGGAGGATGTCCATGTGATGGAGGATATCATGGAGGTGCCTGACCATGGTGAAGAGGAAGAGGAGGCGGGTGCAGCTTCTGTTATTCAGGGGTGGGGTGACCTTGGAAGTCAGGAGGAACAGCAGCAGCAGGAAGAGGATTTGTCTGTTTTGCGCAGAGATGACGATGGGGATTTGGCGGAGCGAGCTCTTGCTTTCCCAATGGCTGCTCATATGATACGATGCCTCCGGATGGACCCTCGGATCAAAAAGATAAAGAAAAGAGATGACTACTGGCTGGCCACCCTTTTAGACCCACGCTGCAAGGGGAAGCTGGGTCAATTTATTCCAACCAGCCAGCAGGAGGAAAGGATGGGAGAGCTGCAGCAGGCCCTGATCGACCAGCTGAAGGAAGCCTTTCCACATCCACAGCCTGAGAACCCAGCTATCCCTGCTCATGGTGCCCAGCAGGTGCCTATGCCCAGCAGACCTAGACATCTTGGAGACTTGTTTGGTGCGATGAGGCAGTTTTACAGCTCTGAGTCTGTTCAGCCTACCACAGCATCAGCAGCAGCACCTGGAAATCAGGAGCAGCGGCTGTCCCGCATGGTCAACGACTACATGTCTTCACTCAGTGCATCAGATAGCATGCGCACTGAGGACCCCATGGAGTACTGGGCAGCCAGACTCGACACCTGTCCTGAGCTTGCACAATATGCGCTGGAACTTCTCTCATGCCCTCCTTCCAGTGTTATTTCTGAGCGGGCTTTCAGCGCGGCAGGTGGGGTGGTTACCGATAAGCGATCCCGCTTGTCCACTGATTCAGTAAACGCACTGACATTTTTAAAAATTAACCATTCGTGGATTGAAAGTGGCTACTTGGCCCCCGTCGTTGGATCCAGGGACACAACTTCACCGCTTTAAATTGCCCTTCCTGGACTGCTTCTCATTCCCTCATCCGAATCCAACCTATTTACTGCCAATAATTTTGCCTACTTAGTACTTACTGCCAAAATGTACTTATATTGAGGGTGATGGTCATCTTGACTGAGCCGCTGCTCCTCTCATAGGTACAAGACCAGGTGAAATGTTGCCTACTTACTGCCAAAATGTACTGTTATTGAGGGTGATGGTCATCTTGACTGAGCCGCTGCTCCTCTCATAGGTACAAGACAAGGTGAAATGTTGCCTACTTACTGCCAAAATGTACTTTTATTGAGGGTGATGGTCATCTTGACTGAGCCGCTGCTCCTCTCATAGGTACAAGACCAGGTGAAATGTTGCCTACTTACTGCCAAAATGTACTTTTATTGAGGGTGATGGTCATCTTGACTGAGCCGCTGCTCCTCTCATAGGTACAAGACCAGGTGAAATGTTGCCTACTTACTGCCAAAATGTACTTTTATTGAGGGTGATGGTCATCTTGACTGAGCCGCTGCTCCTCTCATAGGTACAAGACCAGGTGAAATGTTGCCTACTTACTGCCAAAATGTACTTTTATTGAGGGTGATGGTCATCTTGACTGAGCCGCTGCTCCTCTCATAGGTACAAGACCAGGTGAAATGTTGCCTACTTACTGCCAAAATGTACTTTTATTGAGGGTGATGGTCATCTTGACTGAGCCGCTGCTCCTCTCATAGGTACAAGACCAGGTGAAATGTTGCCTACTTACTGCCAAAATGTACTTTTATTGAGGGTGATGGTCATCTTGACTGAGCCACTGCTCCTCTCATAGGTAGCATTCCCACAGCCAGGGAGCACCCCCCCCCCCCCCCCAAAAAAAAAAAACAAAAAAAAAAACACCTGTTGCTGTTATGTTTACTGGTGTCCCCACCTTTAGAGTGCACCATACCTTTTCACTCATTTACCTTCTTCTGTTCCTGTTAGATAGCAGTGTTCCCACTGTCAGGGAGCAAAAAATTAAAAAAAAACCCTTGCTTTTATGTGTATTAGTGTGTTCCCACCGTTGGCGTGCACCTCACCTTTTTATTGATGTACCTTATTTTGTAGATGATAGATAGCAGCGTTCCCACTGCCAGGGAGCACACACACCCCAAAAAAAAAAAACAAAAAAAAAAAAACACCTGTTGCTGTTATGTTTACTGGTGTCCCCACCTTTAGGGTGCACCATACCTTTTCACTCATTTACCTTCTTCTGTTCCTGTTAGATAGCAGTGTTCCCACTGTCAGGGAGGACCCAAAATAAAAAATTGCTTTTTTGTTTACCTATGATGAATTAATGGGGGGGGAGAGGGTAGAGGTCTGGCTACCTATGAATTACTGGGGGGGGGGGGGGGGGAGAGGGGAGAGGTCTGGCTACCTATGAATTACTGGGGGGAAAGGGGAGAGGTCTGGCTACCTATGAATTACTGGGGGGAGATGGGAGAGGTCTGGGTACCTATGAATTACTTGGGAGGGGGGGGGGGGATTAGGTCTGGCTACCTATATTTAACTGGATGGAGAGGTCTGGCTACCTCTATTTATATGTGTATCAGATATACATGCATGCAGATTTATTATCAGATGCATATATATATATACATATATATATATATATATACATCTATCTATCTATCTATCTATCTATCTATCTATCTATCTATATATATATAATTTTTTTTTTTTTTTATTTATACATATACTGTATATACATATGTCCCCAATATCCACCAGCTGGGATCACTTGAAGCCGTATTCATGTGCTTGTCGGTTGCTTACTTGAACCACCAGCAGAAAAAAACGCAAACCTGCTCCAAAATATTCACTGAAACCTCCAGCAACATCTTTCAGCCCTCCTGAAACTCCTAGCGGCTTTTTGACATCCTACTTGCATGGAAGCCGGCGTGTTACCTGACCTGCCTAGAGTCGAGTGATACGCCTGCTGCCGTGAACAGAGGACGTCGGAAAGCCAATAGGAGCATGCTAGGAGCTTCAGGAAGGCTACAAAACGCCGCTGGAGGCTCGGTAAGTATTTTGTAATGCCTGCAAACCAGGCCCAAATTCTTCTCCCCCACCCTAAAGAAAGAACCCCTGAAAGGGACACTGAGCAGGGGCACAGGGTATGTTTTTAAAGGGACTCCAAGATCAAATTAAACGCAAAATGTGAACTTACCCGGGCTTTGCTGTAGCCCAGTGCTGGTCTGTAGTTCCCACGACGTACCTCCGGGTCTTCTCCCAATGCCTCTTCAGAAATGGTTGGCCGGCGGATCCTGGCGACACTCGGGCCGAGTGTCGGGCTCCTTCTTCCGCATACATCACACGTAACGTCATTACGCCGGCCGCCTCGCGTCATCACGGTGGCCGGCGTGACAGTACGGCGCATGCGCGATTGAACCACGCATGCGCCGTACTGTGACGCCGGACGCCGTAATGACGTTACGCGTGATGTATGCGGAAGAAGGAGCCCGACACTTGGCCCGAGTGTCGCCAGGATCCGCCGACCAACCATTTCTGAAGAGGCATTGGGAGAAGACCCGGAGGTACGTTGTGGGAACTCCCGACTAGCACTGGGCTACAGAAAGCCCCGGGTAAGTTCTCATTTTGTGTTTAATTTGAGCTCGGAGTCCCTTTAAGTATACCCAAGTGTATATGAAGTGTATACACTTCCTCTCTTAATCCCTCTCCATCCCGGTATGCCCACTCTCAATGCTATTGAAAACATGGCTCCTACAGAAAGTAGAGCTGAAACATGAAAAATGATGTCTTTGGGTCCTTACAGCGCATGCGCAGTCTCTGTCTCCTCGAATTATTTTCCGACTCTCTGCATCGCATCATAGTTCCGTGCACTATGACGCGTGCCACAGAGAGGAGGGGAGGAAGAAAGTAGAGTAGCCTGAACCTGCATGCGCTGTAAAAGAGAACTAAAAAGCAATGAATAATTGCTACATATACTCTTTACACTTTAAATGTCTATTTTGCACACTGGTGCTTTGTGTTGGACACAGAAGAAGATCTACAAAATTAAGGGATTGCATCACACAAGCAATGTGACACATACAACTAAGTATTCTGCATAAATATATGTTTTTGAAATGCATTGTATTAACAATGTCATTGCATTTCTTTTGCGATTATTTAGTCCAACACAATGTGTCAGTGTCAGAGATCGTACAACAAAAGAGAAGAAACTTATCCTTTTTTAAGAAAAAAAATTATTTTTTGTGAAAAGTTTTTCTTTTCTTTTTTTTTTTTTTCTTAAAGCGGATCCGAGATGAAAAACTAAATATAACAAGTAACTTGTCTATATATCTTATCTAAAGTTTAGATAGTTTACACAGCAAATCTATCTTCAAACAGCTTCAACAGCATATTAATATTTTTTCCTGTGATACAATGGGAGCAGACATGTTTTCTGCTTGTCACTATTACACAATTACACACACAGGCAAGCTTATCTGTATCTAGGCCAGGGGTCCTCAAACGTTTTGGGTCGAGGGCCGGGTCAACATACTTCAGACTGCTGGGGGGCCGGAGTATGCATAAAATGTTGTCTTTGCGGGCCGTACAGTGAAGCATACCCAAGCAGTCCAATTGGACAGCAGTGTCACCTGATGTGGAATTTGATTGGAAACCAGCGAATTACTGCTTTCTGGCTTCCATGTGGATGGGTGGTGCCAGCACTGCTATTCTATATGTGGATCACCAATATTTAAAGATGTAGCTGACCACATCTATAAGTAATACATTTTGTGTGTGGGGGCCGGTAAAAAAGCCTCAGGGGGCCGCATTCTGCCCGCGGGCCTTAGTTTGAGGACCACTGATCTAGGCAATGCTAATCTGCCTATCTGCATATTCTGTGAAAACTCCACTCTTATCTCCTCCATTACAAAGGCAACTGATCTGTATCTGCACTGAAGCTCTCAGATTGTGAAAACTCTGCCTCTGAAATCTATAGCTAGTAACACCTTTTTCACCTGCCCAGACTGATATCCCACAATCCCTTGCAAGCGCCAAGGCATTCTGGAGAAGCTGTGGGTGTGGCTTGTTTAGTTTATAGGAAATTAGGGTATTAAAACAAAACAAAAAAAGTATTTGGCTTAAGGAATGCCCTATAAACTATATGTAAGGAACACAATTATGCAATGAGTAAAAGTTCATCTCGGATCCACTGTAAAGGGGAACTTCAGCCTAAACAAATATACTGTCATTAAGTTACATTAGTTATGTTAATTAGAATAGATAGGTAATATAATCTCTTACCCACCCTGTTTTAAAAGAACAGTCAAATGTTTGTGATTCATGGGGACAGCCATCTTTGTCATGGGGGCAGCCATCTTTTTGGTTGAAAGGAGGTGACAGGGAGCAGGAGACACAGTTCCAACTGTCCTGTGTCCTGATCACCCCTCCCAGCTGCACACCCTAGGCTTCAAATGTCAAATTCAAAATGTTAAAAAAAAAAAAAATTGCACCAAAACAGCAGAACGAGAACAACAACATCAGAAATTCCATCATGCTTTGCCCGGATTCAGGGGAAAAATGCCCGGGCAGTTTTCTTCTGTACAGCTAAAAATGAGGCTTGTATAAGAGAAACAAAGTTCTGATGCTGTGAAACTGTTAAAGAAACACCAGGCCTTTTAAGTGCTGCTGAGTCGATTTTTAGTCTGAAGGTTCACTTTAAAGAGAATCTGTACTCTAAACATGTAAAACCCCTCCCACAAGAAACAAGAAAAGTACGTACTTTACAGCTGTTTCCAACTGCCAAAAAACCATGCAGCAGCTACATCACCTGCCAGCAGTAAAAATGTTCAACAAAAATAAACAAAAAAAAACAACAAAAAAAAACCCCTCAGTCCACCCTACCCCCTGTCCCCTTCAATTGGCGGACCTCCTCCTCCACATTCGCCATATGCTGGCGCATCTCCAGCATCTGGCTTTTAAGTAAGCGGATTTCCCGCTCATGCCTCCTCTTCGTCTTCGTCAGCCTCCTCACCTGGCCCCTCAGCCTCGTATATGTTGATAGAGGAACTGTAGAAAAAAATGTGCAAAATAGGTAAACCCAGCAATCCATCAACTTGTACATATTTCAATCTCATTGATCATCCCTAAAATTAAGAACCTGTAATGTAATACATATAACATAGCATTTACTTGCTTTTCCATAGTATGCAATGTTAATCATACAGTAAGAGAATTTTACCATAAAGCGGTGTCCTGGCTTGACTCAGATAAGCCCTCTGGCTATGATGGCTGGGGCCAGGTGAGGAGGCTCTTGACGAACAAGGAGGCCTGGGTGCAGAGGATCCCCGGGGCCGGGCAGTGCGGGCACCACTTGCAGCTGTAGTAAGGAGTAATGAATAATACAATTTAATCAAAATATATGATAAAATGGATAAAAAGTAATAACTTTATTGTTTGAACTACAATTACTTTTATTTCTATTTTCAAGTGAACTTTGATAAGGACCTTACTCTAAACACAGAACAAAAAATCATATTTTTATTCCTTTAATGTATTTATTATACATGAAAGAATATGACTCTTCAATACAGTAAAATAAAACTAGGATAGGCTTTAAAGTGATCCTTTGCGGCTATTGCGGCCTCCAGGACGTAATAGTAGCATAGGGGGCGATATTTTTGCTGGGAACACGAAGAATCACTCGCGTTCCCAATGCCTGTCGGTTCCTGACAGCGAAACCGGAAGTGGTCGCCGTGGGGTCCAGGAGGATCTGAGCGAGGCGGCGAGGGCACCGATCGACTGCAGGGGGCTGAGGGAAGCCACAGTTGAGTCAAAATCTTTTTTTTTTTTTTACAGGCTTAAGGATCACTTTAAAGAGAGCACTTTGAACGCAGACTGGGGCAATGGTTCATCTTGTAGTAGGAATACGACACAGCCAAGATATCAATGGTGTGGCTCCGAGACAACTCTGTGTATGTCCTTAAGTGGCCCAGCAAGAGCTTAGGCTTCAATACGATTGAATAGCTCTGGAGAGATCTTTAAAAAAAATTGCTGTGCAACAAAGCCGGACCATCCACAAGGCAAACCTAGCCACTTGCCTAGGGCCTGGAGAGGATATAGGGTCCAGATGGACGACAGCACCTATCAAATTTTTCTAAAAAAAAAAAGTTAATTGATCATCAGTGGTTATCAAAAACCAATGTTAAGCCTAGGGGCCCATTTTTTTAATAACTTTATTTGCATGAATGCAGTATAATCAGTACATATTGCACAAATATCATCACTATGCCCACACAGGAGCACAAAATAATATGTTTTAACCCATTTTGGAATAAGCCCCTAACAAAACAAAATGTGGGAAAAGTGCTGCACTGTGAATACCTTACGGATATATACTTTAACTGTACATACTGCACAACTCTATAGTATTCAGCCCATGGAATTATTTTTTAGGATAAATACATACAGCATATAAAACCCAAAATAGACATACATAAACTAATAGTTTGCTGACTTACATCCAATTTGAGCAACCACCCGCCTGAACAGGTCCTGGTCCCTCCTCTTAAGGTCGCTCCAGAGCATTTGGACCTGCTTGGTGATGAGGACCCGCCGGTACTCGGTCCTCAGGATCCCCTGCACCCTTCTCACCACGTCTCTTTTTTCAGGAGCGGTGGTGAGGTCATACCGGCCTCTTGTAAATTCCTGAAAAAGAAATATTACAGTATTAATGACCACTGTATTATACCTTAATTAATTAAGAATCTTCTTACTTACAGCATAATGTAAAAGATTATAATATTATTCATAATGACAGTTTTCAAAAATTGTGGGAAGCAACCAACTATGACTTCGGGCAGATACTAGGGATCAACGATGACTAGTGCCACCTATAACTGCTGACATTGCTAGCCATAATAACTACATCATTTCATTTCATGTGTGATTGGACTGACAGAGAAGATCCTGTGACAGCAAGCATCAAATATATAATTGAATGGATTCCATGAACTGGCCGCGGCGTCTATAGACTTTGTGCCAGTTCATAGCCATGGGCGTCCGCACAAAATTTTCCAGGGGGGGGGGGGTGCAAAAAGGCAGGGAAGAAGTGGTGCGCCGCAAATTTTAGAGAAGACGTGTGCGCCGAAAAACCTGAGGGTTATGTTGTGCGGCGCACGTACGCGCCGCCCCCAAAAATGGGTGCGGCCATGGACCAGAATGTGGGTGTGGCCATGGGTGGCGACAAATTTTCATTAACTTAGCAATGTGGGACATTAGATTAGGACAGTGGTGGCGAAACTTTTGGAGGCCGAGTGCCCAAACTGCAACCCAAAAGTCAATTTATCTATCGCAAAGTGGCAACAGCAATTTAAAACTTCATACAAACGTTTTAACTTATACATGAACATTATTGAAAATCCAAGTTGCAAATAAACTGTGAAGATAAACAATTTCTTTCATCCTACTCCTGAAAAATGTATTCGTTTTTTAGAACCTCACAGTTTTATTTTCCGTTTTAAAAAGCAAAAATGTAGGTTTAATGCTATTGTCTCATAGGATAATGATTCAGCTTTTCCCAGAGGCCCCCAACAAGACAAATGTAGCAATCATGAGGCCCCCAAGAAATCATCAGGCTCCCAACAAGACACATTCAGCAATCTTGAGACCCCCAACAAGACAAATTCAGCAATCATGATGCCCCCAACAAGACAAATTCAGCAATCATGAGGCCCCCAACAAATCATGAGGCCCCCAACAAGACATTCAGCAATCTTGAGGCCCCCAAAAAATCGTGAGGCCTTCAACAAGACGAATTCAGCAATCATGAGGCCCCCAACAAGACAAATTCAGCAGTCATGAGGCACATAAATAGACAGGATTTCACATAAATAGGCAGAATGCCCCCTTAACCATTTCCACCGCCCGGACGTGAAGCTCACGTCCGGGCGGCAGCTCAGCAGCGCTCCCGCGCTTCGGCGCGCTCCCGCCCGCGATCGCGGGCGCGCCCCCGCATCCCCGCTGTGCCGCCCGGTAGCCCTGGGATCAGTGAAAGGGAACATGGTTCCCGATCACCGATCCCTTTCCCCCGCAGAAAAACCGAAGCGCTCACCTGTGAGGCTTCAGTTCTTCTGCCCGGAGAGACTTCCGCATCGCCCTTGTACTTCCGCTTAGCAGGAAGTACAAGGACTGAAAAAAAAAATCAAGGTGGCCATCTTGTGGCCAAATAGTAAAACTACAGCTACACAATTTAACATTACAGTTTACACAAAAAACAACATTAAAAATTTACTGTTTATGCCCCACACCAAAATATTCCCCAAATAAAAATTTTAATGGAAAAAAAAAAAAAAAATTACAATAAAAAAAAAAAAAAGACATAAATAGTTACCAAAGGGTCTGAACTTTTTAAATATGCATTTGAAGGGGGTATACTACAAACATTTTTTAAATTATAAGCTTGTAAATAGCGATGAACGCAAAACGGAAAAAATGCACCTTTATTTCCAAATAAAATATTGTCGCCATACATTGTGATAGGGACAAAATTTAAATGGTATAATAACCGAGACATACGAGCAAATAAAATACATAGGTTTTAATTATGGTAGCGTGGATTATTTTAAAGCTATAAAGGCCGAAAACTGGGAAATAATGAATTTTTTCCATTTTTTTCCTATTAATCCTGTTAAAATGCATTTACGGTAAAGTGGCTCTTAGCAAAATTTACCACCCACAGAAAGCCTAATTAGTGGCGGAAAAAACAAGATATAGATCAATAAATTGTGATAACTAGTGATAAAGTTATTAGCGAATGAATGGGAGGTGAAAATTGCTCCGATGCATAAGGTGAAAAATCCCAGCGGGCTGAAATGGTTAATATGGTACACACCTCTCACCTGGATTCTCAATTCTCCTCTACTGGCTGTTGTGCCTGGCAATACTGTTTTTGGTTGGATTGGGGATGACGTGCGGGCTGAAAGGCCTTGCGTGATGCTTGCCTGAAATGTGGCCCAAATTGCGATTTTTTTCCCTGCTAAAATGTGGCCCAAATTGCGTTTGTTTTCTGCTAAAATATGGCCCAAATTGCGTTTACTTTCTGCTGAAATGTGGCCCAAATTGCGTTTATTTTCTGCTGAAATGCAGCCCAAAGTGCGTTCATTTTCTGCTGAAATGTGGCCCAAAGTGCGTTTGTTTTCTGCTAAAATGTGGCCTAAATTGCGTTTGTTTTCTGCTAAAATTTGGCCTAAATTGCGTTTGTTTTCTGCTAAAATGTCTATATTTGCTGCTTTGGGGTTACGGTTACGCTCCGCCCATACAATGTCATGACCACGCCCATTTTTTGGCGCCCCGCGGTCCCCCGTGGTCATGACATTGTATGGGCGGAGCGTAACCGTAACCCCAAAGCAGCAAATATAGACATTTTAGCAGAAAACAAACGCAATTTAGGCCAAATTTTAGCAGAAAACAAACGCAATTTAGGCCACATTTTAGCAGAAAACAAACGGGCCTGGGGGGCGTGTGCGGCGCGCATAGTGCGCCCCGCACTATGCGCGCCGCACACGCCCCCCAGGCCCGTTTTCCGGCGCGCTGCGACCCCCTCCCCAGCCGTCCACAGCCCACCCCCCACCTTCACTTGTCCCAGGTTGGTACCAGAAAAAACAGGTCACTGTAGTGAATATGTCTCACTCTACTATTAACAGTACTGCTACAAATGCAAAGTTACAGAGATAAACTAAAAACAATTCTCTACTACAACACCTATGATATCCTTTTACATGATGGGACATATAAAGATTAGAGAAATGCAGTCAGAAACAGTAGCCAAAAACTATACATTCTGTTAATAGATTGCTTACCTCAATTAGCATAACTTTCATCCTGAGGGGAATCTTAGGAGGCATGTTGTTGAGTTGTTGATGGCAGTGCTGCGTGTCTGATGCCTGTGATGCGTCCTCTCCACGCGTTTGCCGGTGCCTGCTCTGGCCAACTTCCTGTCTCTACGCATCAGCCAATCAAAACTTCCGCTTGTGACGTACGCGTGTACATACGCGTACGGAGTCAAAGTACGCATGCGCGCGCGCATTGGTGGCCGTGCTGATGCGGCTGGTTATACGCATGCTGGCTAGAACGTACGCATGACAGGCAAACCAGTTCACGCATGCGCGGTACGAACACGGCTAACGCGTAAAGAATCCCGCATGCGAGCATAATGTTACGCATACGGCTACGCTAGCTACGCGGATACGCGTATTTCAAGGTGTAGTTTCGTAGTTGCAGACGTAGCGAAGTTTAAGGCGTATTGGCGTAGTCCCACTACGCGTGGATGCGAAAAAATACGCGTAGTTCCAGCGTAGCGAAGTTGCCTGCCTACGACCACCCCTGTTTAAAAAGGGAGGAAAGAGCAATCATAGGCGGGAGGGATCACCAAGATAGGTGTCCAACCCCACCTAAGGCTAATCCCTCCTGAACATATGTTAACAAACACATATAAAACGGCGGGACACTTGTCAACAACCTGTTTTACATTCTGAAACTCGGAACTATATGTGGTAAGAAAAAAGGGTTTCGTGCCAGATTCACAATTTGAGGTTTTGCCTCGTATCAACCGCTCTCTGGAGATCAATATCGCCCATTGCCTGCCCTTGGCGATGGTCCATTTAGGGTAACCCCTCTCAAATAGACGTTGCTCCACCAAGAGAAACTCGTGTTCGAGAGCTGCTTCATCCAAACAATTCCGGCGTGCCGATAAACTCGCCTACCGGAATCACCCGGATTGTATGTGCGGGATGACAACTCATGGCCTGCAACGTGGAGTTACCTGCACACACCTTCCTGTAAGTCCTGGTTTCTATCTTACCCGACTCAGGATCCCCAACCAAGGTCAAGTCCAGGTAATCAATCAGTATTTTTATTATACTTCTGTATGTTGATTTGTACAATTTAAACTATATATTATTCATCCATTTTTTTTTTTTTTTCAAATATTTTTATTGATCAAATTCCGAGACAGCATTGACATTACATTCAACTTATATGACATGTATAGTACCAGGTTATAGCACAGTTGTCAAACCATGTATAATATAACAGCCAAATTGTCAATAACAGCACGTCATGTGTCCCAGAACTCCATTTTAGTTTCCTCCCTCCCCCCTCCCTCATGGGTCCCCCCGCCTCCCACTTGTTCGTCCTCCCTCCTCCCCCCCCCCCCACCCTGCATGTCTCAACTGTTAGTTTCCTTGTACCATTCTTGTTCAGACTCTGATGGGTATAGGACCATGTCCATCTATAAGTTTGGGTAGTGGGTCATCCTACCTCGAGCGGGCCCAGTGTACCATGCATATGCTCTGTTAGATACCATTTGGTCAACTTAAAGTTCCCCATTAAAGCAATTCTTTCTTCCAATGATAGTTGTTTAACTATATACTTTTTCCAGACTCTAAAGAAGGCCTTGGTTCTTTTATCTTTAGCATGCAAAGTATTTAATTTATCTAAAATGAAGAGGCGGTGTAGTTCTTGCTGTACCATGGTCACTGTGGGCGGATCTTTGTCTAACCATTTCATGAAAATCGTTTTTCGGGCTACCATTAGCAATATATGTAATAAGGGCGTTGATTTTTGGTTGATGTCATTGATTTCTTTGGGGAAATAATTAAATAAACACAGATATTGATCTTTCACTAGTTTTTTTTTACATAGACGGTTGGCATAGAGCAATACCCTCTCCCAGAATTTCCCAATGGCAGTGCAAGACCATATGCAGTGAAGTAAGTCTGCCTCTTTAAGTTTACATTTTGGGCAATATGGGCTGTAGTGCTCTGGCGGTTGTCTATATTTGATATTGAATGCGAATTTCGCTTTGTGGATTAAAAGAAGATGAGACGTTCTCCAAACTTCACTGATAATACAACTACGGATCGCATTCCATCCTGCTGTTATCTTGTCGACTGCAGTTTCGTCTTGGAGGGTATTGCTCCATGCCTTAAATATCTGTCCTTTTGTCTTATTTACCTCTAATGTCTGGAGCCACTTATATAGGTCAGATAAGGATTTATCTTCTCCCCCCGGCAGTATGTATCGGTCAAAACTGGTAGCTTCCGCTATTGGTTTCACATCTCGCACCAAAGAGCTGACCATGGACTTCATCTGTAGATAGGGGAGAATGTCACTACTTTGCAAGTGATAGGCTTGTCTTAGTTCCATAAAGGGGATCCAGTTCCCTCTTCTAATGTTGAACATGTGTCCTAATGTTCTTATTCCTTTCTGTTCCCAGGCAGAGAACCCAGACTGTTCTGTGCTTGGGGGGTAGTTTGGATTACCCCAAATTGGCAGATATTTAGAAATCCGCCCGGGAAGGCGAAACATTCGTCTCACCGCCTGCCAGGCCGCTATTGTGTCTCGGAACATTGCATTTACTTTTAGTCTGAGGGGTAAGTGTTTGACTCTGGCATGTAAAAGACCCACCAGCGACCAAGGTAGTGCCATTTCAGCTTCTAGATTATAATTGGAATGCTTACTTGTTTGGTTAAGCCAGTCCCTGACATGCCTCATAATGGCTGCCAAGTTATAGGCTCTTATATTTGGAAGGTTAAAACCTCCTAATTCTTTTGGGCATTGTAGTTTAGCCAACGCAATTCTTGTTTTTTTGCCCTTCCACAGGAATCTGACAAAAGCTGTATTTAACGACTGCAGATCCTTGTGCCTGAGTAGGAGTGGGATTGTTTGCAGGGGGTACAGAAGCCGGCCCATGGAGACCATCTTTATTAGTGCAGCCCTACCTGCTAGCCCTATTGGCAGGTTGTGCCATCTGTTCAATTGTTCTGTAATGCTTTTAAGCAAGGGAGTATAGTTACATACATATAGTTCTGCTGGATCTCTAGGGATGGTTATCCCTAAATATTTAAATTTCGTGGTACCAATTGCCACTCCCAATGATCTCCATGCTCCTATTGGTGCTTGCTTGGATAATGGGAAAAGTAGGCTTTTGTCTCTATTTACTTTATATCCCGTTAAGGTACCTAACTCTTCTAGTATCTGGAATATTTCTGGCAATTGTCTAATGGGGTCCTGCACAAATAGGAGAGCATCATCCGCAAACAATGCCTGCTGAATATCTACCTGCCCAATCTTAATTCCTGCAATTCGTGTTCTCAATACAGTCATCAGTGGCTCCAGCGCTAGATTAAAGAGCAAAGGGGATAGTGGGCACCCCTGTCTCGTACCCTTGGTTAATTGTATGGAATTAGAAATGTTGCCCTGGGTAACTATTCTTGCTGATGGGTTAGAGTACATAGCTTGGACAGCTTTTGCGAAAGCTCCTGAGATTCCCTGCCTCCGCAGCACCGCCTGCAACCAATCCCACTCCACATTATCAAAGGCTTTTTCTGCGTCAAGCACAAGGACCGCCGTGTCTTTGTAGGTGTGGGGGTACGCTTTGGTATGTTCAAGTACCGCTAGAATTTTCCTTACATTACTCACCGCAGATCTGTTTCTTACAAAACCCGACTGGTTTGGGTGTACCAACTTTGGAACTATCTGTGCAAGCCTGTCGGCCATGATTTTTGAAAAAATTTTCATGTCCTGGTTTAACAGGGAGATGGGGCGATATGAACCCGGTTTTGTGGGATCTCTCCCCTCTTTTGGAATGAGTTTAATGTAGGCTAGCTGGCCTGTGCTGGGATATTGGCCTGTATTTAAAATGGAATTATACACCCAAACCAGTGAGTCTGCCACATCTTGCTTCAATATTTTAAAAAATTCCGCTGGAAACCCATCTGGCCCTGGAGATCTTGCGTTGGCTAACAGTTTAATAGTTTGTAGTACTTCTGCTTTAGTCACTTGTGCGTTCAACATGTCAGAGTCATCACTTGTAATAGTGGGGAGCCTAATCCGTTTGAGCATATTGTCTAGATCTTGGACACCGGTGGAGGCCCTCGTATAGAGCTCAGAATAAAACTTGGCAAAGATATCGTTTATTGCTTTTGGGTCACGGGTGGTGGTACCAGTCTCTGTTTGAAGTGCAATTGGAGCGTCCTGTTTTTTAGTCTGATTGGATGCCAAATTTGCCACCAACCTTCCCGCTTTATCCCCATATCTGTAAAAAAACAGGTCTGAGTGAGCCCTATGGAGAGCCTCCCTCATTGTGAACCAAAGATCTGCTTTTGCCTTGTTTCTCATCCAGGTTTCTCTGTTTTGCTGGGAGGGGTTAGCTATAAATTCCTTTTGTGCCTCTCTTGCCTTACCTATCGTTTCTGAGTACTGTTTTGTAAGTTGCTTCTTCCTTGCTGAAACATAGGAAATAATACGGCCTCTAAGCACCGATTTAGCAGTCTCCCAAAACAGTACTGGGTTTTTTTTATGTTGTTTGTTATCGTACTCGTACTCAACCCACCAGCTGTGTAGAAGTTGTTCAAACGCTTCGTCTCCATATAAGCTCGTGGGGAATCTCCAGATGAATTCAGGGGTTCTCTGTTTTGCCTCATATATTTCGATTGCTATTGGTGCGTGATCTGAAATAAGTATTTCTCCTATTGAACAAATCTTAATTTTGTTCACCATTCTATCTCGCACCAAGAACATATCGATTCTTGACCATGAGGCATGTTTTGGAGAAAAAAAAGTGTATTTTTTTTCGAAAGGATTAAGATACCTCCAGGCGTCCACTAATTTAGACGTCTCTAACATTAAGGCCAGTCTAGTGTCCGTTCCACGTGGTAGCACGCTCGGGCGGCTCCTATCTATCTTATGGTTTACCACTGAGTTCATATCTCCCCCAATTATCAGTGATGTCTGGGTGATGGAACTGATCTGATTTATCAGGGCGTCAAAGAACTGCTTATTTTCACCGTTAGGCGCGTAAACATTTAATAGCGTTACCTGCTCTGTGGCTAGTTGCAAATGAAGTTGTACCCATCTCCCATTTTTGTCCTGGTCTTGTTGTAAACATTGATGTTTAAGATGTTTGTTGATTAGTATAACCACCCCTGCTTTTTTATGTATTGCTGGAGAGCCATAAACCGCACCTACCCACCCTTTTTTTAAGTAAGAGATCTGTTCGGCCCCCAGGTGTGTCTCTTGGAGCATACAAATGTCCGGGCGCATCTTTTTCAGATGGGCCAGGACTTTTGAACGTTTTTGTGGCGACTGTAAACCCTTAACATTCCAAGATACCACTTTCATCATCCAAATCCCCTCTTAACAGTACAGACTTTCAAGGCATTATCATTTCTTTCAAATTGTAGAGAAACATGCAGAATCCACCCTCCCCTCCCCCTTAGCCCTTCCCTTCCCCCCACAAATGCGAAAATAGCTGCAGAAAACATTGATTATGCATACATACATCAGGACTTCTCCTCTTCCCTGTACGATCTTCTCCATCTTGCTCTGTCAACCCCCCCACAGCTTAAACACTTATGACCACTTATAACCAAAATAAACTATGAAGCATTGAAGCTCAACATTAATTAACCATTTTAGCGTCCTTCAGCAGCCCACCTCCCTTCTACCCTTCCTGTTAAAAGTAGATGAGATTTTTAAGAAACCGTTAAACAGCACTCTGCAAAGTTAAATATACGCAGATAATCAGCAATCTACTTTATCACTTGAGATTTTATGTCCGCAAGGACTTCCTTCTCTTAGCTCAGTCTGCAGGCAATGTTGATCTCGAGCGCCTTGCCGCTGGGGCCCCTTGCAGATAATCTCGTGCCTCCTCTGGTGTGTGACATAGATAGATCTTACCATCTTCTTCAGTTATACGCAGCGTTGCCGGGTAAACTAAGGCAAACTTTATCTTACGGCTGAACAAGGTATTGCAAATTTTGCCAAAGGCTTGCCTCTTTCTTGATACTTCTGCCGAGTAGTCCTGGAAAAGGCGCACTTCTGCGTTTTCATATGTGAGATCAGAGGTGAGGGCCCTGTAGGCTGTCATGAGCTTCACTTTGTCCGCAAAGTCTAGGTATCTCGCCATTATCATTCTGGGTCTTTTGTCCTTGCGTTTTGCTGTTGGTGGGCCCACTCTGTGTGCACGTTCCACTTTGAGCTCTCCAGATATACCCAAAAGCTGCGGGATCTCTGTCGAGCATAGTGTCATAAGCTGCTCAGGTGGAATGCTCTCTGGGATTCCTACAAATCGCACATTGTTGCGGCGTGATCTGTTCTCCAGATCTTCAATTCTCTCATGAGCCGTGGCATTCTCCTGCAGCAGGGACTCTATGGTGGTTTGGGCTTCACTAAGGTTGTCCTTACATGTGCTCAGTCTTTTTTCCATCTCTGTCAATCTTTCCCCTTGCTTGCGTTGCTCCTGTTTGAGCTGCTGAATAGACTTTGTAATGGCCGCATCTATGAGCTGACGTATTTCTGGGACAAGCACTTTCCTCATCTCCTGCGCCATTTGTTTATAGTCAATTTGCACAGTACCTTGCTCTAGATGCTCTGGCTGCGACTCCTCTGCTGATTCCTGATCAGGTGTCACTGGCCTGCTCGTGGTCTCTGCTCCCTTGTTTGGTCGCTGCTTGTTTGGCTTGTCTGCAGTACCACCCGCCATCTTGGACTTCGCGGCCGCCGCCCCGCGCGGTGTTTTGCTGTTTTTCCCCTTCAGGAATTTATCCATGCGGGCTCCGCTTTGCTCCTTGCGGTGCTGGCGCGCGTGGGGATCGATTTCAGGCCCCTTGCAGTCTGCTGTTGGTTGTTAGATGAGCTGCTGCGGGAGGGTTTAGCCGGAGCTCTTCTCCTCCTAACCTTCCATACAGGCGCCGGAACCGGAAGTATTCATCCATTTTTCATCCATATTAATATGAAAATTTGCATGTGACTGTCCACTCTGGAGAGATTTTAGACCATTCATTGCTGCTTTTGTAAACCATTGGTTTGTTATACATATTGCTCCTTATGTTTTTTACTTTGTTGTCATTTTGATTGGTTTTATATGTGTTTATATGTTCAGGAGGGATTAGCCTTTGGTTGGACACCTATCTTGGTGATCCCTCCCCTTTGTGAGTAGTTTGTGCCCTATGATTGCTCTTTCCTCCCTTTTTAAACCTGACACTGAGAGCTGTAAACTAGCTATGTTTAAAGAGACTCTGTAACAACATTATCAGCCTTATTTCTTCTATCCTATAAGTCTCTATACCTGTTCTAATGTGCTCTGGATTACTGCAGCCTTTTCTAGTTGCACTGTCTCTGTAATAGATCTAATCTTCTTTTCTTGTCAAGCCTTGTCGAGACAAAGAGGAATGCACTCTCTCTGCTGTGATAGGGAGAAGTTATGCACGCCCCCTGCAGGCTCTCCTGTGTGTATATGAGCCACAGGTTTGTCTCTGCTCACAGCCAGCGTCTCTGCAAGGCTCGTGGAGCTGAGACATTTCAAACAGCTGTGAGTGCAGAGAGAACAGTGCAGAGCTCAGACAAGCAGCTAAGGAAACACACAGGAGTAACATTCCAGTAATCAAGTCACATTTGAGAGGAGCCTCTTCAAACAGGCATATGCTCTGATGATGTGTTTCCTGTTTGGCGGCCATCTTCATTGTTTACAAAAACAATGAGTAAAACAGTGATTTTATCACCAGGAAAGTAGCAGGAGCAGCGAAAATGTCTCAGAGGGGGCTAGGAGAAGACAACAATCAGGCTGGTACGTTTATTTATGTAAGATTTTCACAGAACAGATTCTCTTTAAAGGGACTCCGAGCAGTGCAGAAACTATGGAAAGATGCATATCATTTTAAAGCTCTCTTTCTCCTTTTTCCAATGATATATAAATCGCCGCCCTACGCCTTTTAGTTTTCGCGATTTCGATCGCGAAAATAGAGAAAACGAAAAGGCGTAGGGCGACGATTTAGGGGTCGTCAGAAAGAGGAGAAAGAGAGCTTTACAATGATATCCATCTTTCCATAGTTACATTGTATTACACAGGGCGACTTTTTCCTAAAGTCAGCAGCTTCATTCTCATCGTCGCCCTACGCCTTTTAGTTTTCTCTATTTTCGCAGCCATTTCAATTGCGAAAATAGTGAAAACTAAAAGGCGTGGGGTGGCGGTTTATATATCATTGGAAAGAGGAGAAAGAGAGCTTTAAAATGATATTCATCTTTCCATAGTTTTTGCACCGCTCGGAGTCCCTTTAAGGACTTATGGTCCAAAACATGTCAGCTATGTGATTTTAGCTGTATCGGGATATGTCCTAAATAAAGTATATTGTGGAGACATTGGTCTTCTTCTTACCTTGTTTCTCTTGGGCCTGGCCGCCTGTGATCCAGCACTGTCCCTCACAGCGCAGTGGAGCGGTTACCCTTGCTTTGTTTGTTTCCAAAGTGTAGTTTATCCTGCCCTGAAAGCTGGAATTGCATTTTATTATTTTACTATTATAAATGCCTTTTAATATATATTAAAATCTTCTAATGAGCTACTCTGAACGGTGTGTCTGTCTGAAGCAGAGACAGTTTCTCAGAGAGTGTTTGTTTACATTCCAGTGTTGATACATTTGTGTTTAACAAGTAAAAAAACATACTGTTATCTCCAGTTTGAATGCGGATTTGAAGCTGAATAGTGGGACAAAGTGCTTTGTTTAACCATTTCAATTATGTTCTGCTAGAATTTTTTTCTGGGATAGTAGTTTTAAAGCTGTAAGGAATCTTTTAGAGCTAAGTAGAAATGCTGGCTTTCAGACCACTTTAACCTGTTGCTGTTCCAGAACATAGATTCTACTACATCCTAACTGATGCTGCTATATGTTCCAGGATGTTGAATCTAAGTCCTGCATTAAAAACAGCTGACCTGCCGCCGTGCGTGCACGTGCGCGCTCCCACATGATCGTGCTCATTCTCATGCACAGTCTTGTGAATGATTGTTGCTAGCTAATAAATTTAGGGAAAAATGTTTTATATAACTGTGGGACGTGTCAAATTAGGAAGGGGGAAAATGAAAAAGTGGATATCTTCTGCATTTACACCTAATTTTCCCCCATAAAATGACAATAAAATAAAATAGATTTGGGGGGAAAGTATTACCCAAAGAAAGCCTAGATTGTACTGAAAAAAAAACAAGATATATATCACTAAGATGGCAAAATTAATTAAAAAGTTACAGCTGTATCAAAATGACACCGCTAAAGTGTCAAAAATGTCAGGAATTTTCAGGGATAAAAACCATGGTACGCGAACCAGTTAATATCACAACCACATTATGACATAAAGCAATTCAGTTAGTAGCACTCTCACCTTGCAGCGATGGGGGGTCCCTGGTTCAAATCTGGGCCAGGCCACTGTTTGTATGAACTTTGTATATGCTCCTCTTGTGCATACGTTTCCTCCTACATCTTAAAAACATACAGAGAAGTTACTTGGTTCACCACAAATTGACTTTAAGCTTCTTCCCAACATAATTTCAAGATGTGGCTTGCTGGATCTAATGACAGTGACAAAGTAGTACATTGTTCTATTCCTTACCCCGCCTACTGGAACCCGCACCAAGACCATCCTCCCATCTCCATACCAGTAAACATCATTTGACTAAGGCCCAGTGACATGTCTGTATAACGCTTGTGCTGGAACTGTTGCCCTAGGGATTATATCCCAATTGGATACCAGTCCCAATGGGCAACATTTATTGTGCACGCTCACTTCCATTCATGATACTGACATGTAACTATGGTAGGGATTATCTTGTAAGCTTCTCTGAGTAATGCTATGTACACACTATGAGATTTTCTGGCCGATTTACTGTCAGATTGATTTTCTCCAACATGTCCGATCTGCTTTACGATCAATTTCTGAACATTTTCCGATCGATTTCTGTTCATGCAACAGGAAATCGATCGGAAAATGCTCGGAAATTGATCATAAAGCAGATCGGACATGTTGGAAATAATCGATCTGACAGTAAATCGGCCAGAAAATCTCATAGTGTGTACTCAGCATTACAGTTAGTGACATGGCTATGTACTCTGTAAAGTGCTGCCAGAGAGGTCAATTTTGAAACCACACAGACTTTACACATACTGTAAATAATGCAACTTATAGTTCACTAGCATGATTTATTTCTTAGATCTAACAAGTCATAAACCACCTGGGTATACACTCAAACACAGCTTTATGCTCTAAATGTGTCGCAGAGACGGGTGCATTTTTCCATATGTTCTGGGGCTGTAACGTTATAACAAATTTCTGAAAATAAATATTTATCATAATGACCTCATACCGATGCATTTGGTTTTCTCTCCAAGAGCAGCATTGCTGGGTCTCTTATGCTGGGCATACACGGCTAGATAGTTCTTATCAATCGAGCAGCTGATGGCTCGATTGATAATATCCAACCTGTCCAATCACCGCGGTGGATCGATTCCACGCTCGATCCCCGCGGGCGGACAATGGAACAGAAACAAAGCGCTGATAAGGAATGCCCGCGGGGACGAGCGGGAATCAATCCACGCGCCCGCGGGGACACGCCGGCATCGAGCCAGCAGCTCGATTCCGGCGCAGAATTGCACCGTGTATGCCCAGCATTAGACTCTTAGTTCCCTCTGGGAAGCCCTCTCAATATCTGGTAAGATTATTATGCTTCTATGCTCGCAAAGAGATTGGCAATCTATAGACTTCTGGAAAAGACTAGTCACCAATGCTCTCCCACTATACCGCTTATCATACAAGAGTGGAAACTGCCATAAATGTTTCAACATCTGGTCACTATGGTATATGAATGTAGACACCAACGCTTTGGGTCCAGATGACTAAATGGTGCTTTAAATTCCCATAGATCAATAAAGAAAAATGTATCATCCTTGATCTGGGTTGTGAAAATAAAACTAAAGAAAAAAATCAAAAATACTAATAACTTTGTTTGAAAGCAAAGTAATCCTAGGTGGCAAAATTAAGAGAGTAAGAGTAAACTGAAAGGATGGGATAGTCCTTTTTTCAGCCCCTTGGGCACAGTAACAATAGTCAAAATGTTCATGTTGCCTAGGATCCTATTCGTTATGCAATGTCTCCCTATCACTCTTCCCAGCACATGGTTCAGGGATTGGCATAGGCTATTTCAGAACTTCATTTGGGCTAATTACAAATGTAGGATTGGATACAAAACAATATCTACAGATAAATGAAGGGGGGGGGGGAGTGGGGTGCCCCCGCACCAGATATATTGTTTTACTATCAAAGTATACATTTATCCAGAATTATTGAACGGAGAACAAATTTCTCTCAGGAAACCAGTACAAAAATGTTGCCTTCATTAGAAATTGAGGTAGTTAAATTTAAGGCTATCTTCACTTGGCAACCAATAATTATTAAAAAAAAAACTAATTTAAGGACCACACACCCCCTCATAAAACCGACTGTAGAGATCTTATTTAGCCAAATAACAACTTGGCATAGAAAGACAGGCTTTCCCCTATGAGGGCCTTGAGGAAGAATCCTGATTTTCCCTCTAGCATCTGCTCCATCTTGGTTTATGTCCGCCAACCTAGACCAGAACCTACGCCTAATAAATGTATTCAGAAATAATGAACTAGGGGTTCCTAGTGTATTAAAAGATTCAAGCAATACAAACCTCTGGTGGAAAATACAAGTTAATACCTTCATAAAGAAAAATAGTCCCATTAGGAAAGAGCCTAAAGTAATTGAAAAAATCCACAAAAAAAGCCAAACAAACAATTAAAGTGGATCTGAGCTTGTGCACAGGGCAGAAGAAAAACATAGAGAAGTGCACCCTGTATGATCTCCTCATCTGGACCCCGATCTGCTGCACAGGACAGAAGGTAATCAGAGAAATGCATGTATATAGAGTTTAGCCTGTCTAATTCCTCCTCATTTGTCTCTAATCAGAAGTTGTAATTTGATCACTCCTCGTGTCACCTGACTGCCATGGCAGATAAGCTCATTTGAAAGTACAAGATGTTAACAATATAGCCATTTGGTTCCAAACTGCTTCTGAACTAAGCAGGGCCGGATTTACCATAAGGCACCCTAGGCACGTGCCTACAGGCGCCTGATTGGGCAAAGGCGGCTTTTTAATTGTCCCTTTCAAGTTTAAAAACCTTTTTAGTGCATCCTCCATGACCGCGCCACTCGCCCCGCCCACTTTTTTCATGATCCAGCGGCCGCCTCATTCTCCGCACATACAGTGATGTGTGCAGGACAGGCTTCAGGGCAGCTTTGCACGCACAGTCCCGCTCTCTGTCTCCGCCCACCACCGTATTCATGCCCGCAGCGCTGCAATTTACAAGCCTAGAGCAGCAGCTGCATAGGCAATCTCTGTTGCCCCTGGGCAAGGACTCGGAGAAACCATGTGGGCGGGGCAGGCATCGCTTACCTGCCACTGAAATAAGCCTGTCTGCGCCCAGAAGGAATCAGGAGAGGGACGAATCCGGCGAAGGTAGGCAAAAAGCTCCGCCCCTCGTCCTGTTCAAATCAGCAGCCACCAGCCAGCATGTGTATTGGAGTGTGCTCACTCACCGGACTAGTGCTACTGTGCCAGCGTTGCCCGCCCGCTCCCACCCCCCTCCTCTCCCTCTTCATCCATCACCTGTGACTGTGAGGGAGAAGGGGTCAAGCCGGGGGCACACACAGTTCGGGGGTCGGGAGGTTGCTGAGAGTGCAGAAAGCAGCTTTAGCTGCTGCTGCCTTCTCCCCAGATGCATTCCTCCTGCTTCGGCTCTAACCTGACAAAAAGTGTCGCTTGGCTGCGAGGGAACTTGAAAGCTGCTGTGGACGGTACATTAACTTCCTGCAATGAAAGTTAGCTAGCTAGCTGTCTGTATGGGCGGGGAAGGGGGGGGGGGAGGGAGGAGTGAGGGTTTTGTTTTGTGTGTGCGTGGGAATGTGGAGAGTGTGATCTGTGCGTCTGTGCGTGTGATCTGTGTGTCTGTGCATGTGATCTGTGTGTTGATGTGTGTGGTCGGTGTGTGTGAGCTGTGCGTGTGATCTGTGTTAGCTGTGCGTGTGATCTGTGTTAGCTGTGCGTGTGATCTGTGTTAGCTGTGCGTGTGATCTGTGTTAGCTGTGCGTGTGATCTGTGTTAGCTGTGCGTGTGATCTGTGTTAGCTGTGCGTGTGATCTGTGTGAGCTGTGCGTGTGATCTGTGTGAGCTGTGCGTGTGATCTGGGTGTCTGTGCGTGTGATCTGCGTGTCTGTGCGTGTGATCTGTGTGTTGATGTGTGTGTGAGCTGTGTGTGTGCGCGTGTGATCTGTGTGTGTGTGTGTGTGTGTGTGATCTGTGTGTCTGTGTGTGTGTGTAATCTGTGCGTGTGATCTGTGTGTCTGTGTGCGTGTAATCTGTGCGTGTGTCTGTGTGCGTGTAATCTCTGCGTGTGATCTGTGTGCGTGTAATCTGTGCGCGTGATCTGTGTGTCTGTGTACGTGTAATCTGTGCGCGTGATCTGTGTGTCTGTGTGCGTGTAATCTGTGCGCGTGATCTGTGTGTCTGTGTGCGTGTAATCTGTGCGCGTGATCTGTGTGTCTGTGTGCGTGTAATCTGTGCGCGTGGTCTGTGTGCGTGTAATCTGTGCGCGTGATCTGTGTGTCTGTGTGCGTGTAATCTGTGCGCGTGATCTGTGTGTCTGTGTGCATGTAATCTGTGCGCGTGATCTGTGTGTCTGTGTGCGTGATCTGTGTGTCTGTGTGCGTGTAATCTGTGCGCGTGATCTGTGTGTCTGTGTGCGTGTAATCTGTGCGTGTGATCTGTGTGCGTGTAATCTGTGTGTGTGATCGGTGTGCGTGTAATCTGTGTGTGTGATCTGTGCGTGATCGGTGTCGGTGTGTGTGATCGGTGTGTGTGTGTCTGTGTGTGTGTGATTGGTGGGTGCGTGTGATCTGTGTGTCTGTGTGTGTGATTGGTGGGTGCGTGTGATCTGTGTGTCTGTGTGTGTGATTGGTGGGTGCGTGTGGTCTGTGTGTGTGATTGGTGGGTGCGTGTGATCTGTGTGTCTGTGCGTGTGATCTGTGTGTCTGTGTGTGTGATTGGTGGGTGCGTGTGGTCTGTGTGTGTGATTGGTGGGTGCGTGTGGTCTGTGTGTGTGATTGGTGGGTGCGTGTGATCTGTGTGTCTGTGTGTGTGATTGGTGGGTGCGTGTGATCTGTGCGTGTGATCTGTGCATGTGATCGATGTGTGTGTGTGTATGTGATTTGTGTTTGCATGTGATCTGTGCTTGTGTGTGAGTGAGATCTAAGGATGCATGGTGTAAGTAATAAAAGGGTGCCTGGAAAACCAATAGTAGAATATGTGTACATTTACCAATATTTTACTTTTAAAATGTAAAGAAGAACCGTAAATATTAGTTAAATACCATTCTTTTACTATAGCTCAACCTAACCCTACTCAGAACAGAACCCTCCAGAGGCTTTACCCTAACTGCTCCACCCCCTCCCCACACACACAAACAACCAGCCTGATGCTAACTCTAACCGTCTTCCCTCACACAAACAACCTACCAAATAATGCCGCCATTTTAATGGGCACCTATGAATTACCTTGAATGGTTTTACTTCATGTTTTGGGGGTGTGGCCTGTGTTGGGGGCGGAGCTTAGGGCGCAAGAACTTCTGTGCCTATAGGCTCCTATGTTCTAAATCCGGCCCTGGAACTAAGTGCTTCTGACCTAATGTTACTGATTTTTGCCTGTATTTTGACTACTCTCTACCTGCAGCCTGCACTGACCTCTGCCTGGATATTGACGACCCTCTGCCTGCTGCATGTACCGACCTTTGCCTGTATTTTGACTACTCTCTACCTGCAGCCTGCACCGACCTCTGCCTGGATATTGACGACCCTCTGCCTGCTGCATGTACCGACCTTTGCCTGTATTTTGACTATTCTCTGCCGGCCGCCTGCACCGACCTCTGCCTGGGTTTTGACTACTCTCTGCCTGGCGCCTGTCCAGACCTCTGCCTGGATTTTGACCACTTTCTGCCTGCAGCCTGCACCAACCTCTGCCTGGATTTTGACTACTCTCTGCCTGCAGCCTGCACCGACCTCTGCCTGGATATTGACGACCCTCTGCCTGCTGCATGTACCGACCTCTGCCTGGGTTTTGACTACTCTCTGCCTGGCGCCTGTCCAGACCTCTGCCTGGATTTTGACCACTTTCTGCCTGCAGCCTGCACCAACCTCTGCCTGGATTTTGACTACTCTCTGCCTGCAGCCTGCACCAACCTCTGCCTGGATTTTGACTACTCTCTGCCTGCAGCCTGCACCAACCTCTGCCTGGATTTTGACTACTTACTGCCTGCTGCTTGTACTGACCTTTGCCTGGATTTTGACTATTCTCTGCCGGCCGCCTGCACCAACCTCTGCCTGGGTTTTGACTACTCTCTGCCTGGCACCTGCACAAACCTCTGCCTGGATTTTGACTACTCTCTGCTTGCAGCCTGCACCAACCTCTGTCTGGATTTTGACTACTCTCTGCCTGCAGCCTACACCAACCTCTGCCTGGATTTTGACTACTGTCTGCCTGCCACCTGTACCAACCTTTGCCTGGATTTTGACTATTCTCTGCCGACCGCCTGCATCGAACCTCTCCCTGGATTTTGACTACTCTCTGCCTGCCACCTAAGGTTGATAGCAAAAGGAATAAAGTCTGAAAGGAATCACGCTTCTACTACCCCGATTGTGATGTCACCCTCTGTGCCATTCCATTTCAAAATATACCACACGCGGGAAGTGTATTAGGTATATCTGTACATACTGTATAGTAATCTGCTGCCTTATTTGTACAGTTTCTCAATTTTTTCAGTTTATTGAGAAATGTAATTATTTCAACAATTTTGTGTTCCAGTCTTTTATTTATATGCAGAATGTCTACCAGGCTTTTATTCTGATATATTTTGGTGAGTTATGACTTAAGAATTGGAGGCCTAAAATTCTTGAAAAAACAATGTATCGCTTTTAGACGCATAAATCCAGACAGAAATGTACCGCCAGGGAGGTTAATTGTCTAAAATTTAATAGGGATATCAGAATCAGAATAATTTATTTCGCCAAGTACAACGCAGGTTGTACCCGGAATTATTTTTGGCACATACAGGGTCGGTGATGGTACAGTAGCAGAAGTATACAAGGTAGTCATAACAATAGCAGAGATATACAAAGCAGTTGTCATATACATTGTACGTTACGAATTACATATTACATTAGTACAGTGGAGGAGGACTAGCGGGGTCCGTCTGAGTGCTATGTCAAGCGGAGCTGCCACACTCTGAGCGGCGCTCAACTACTCTGCAGTAATTACAGACACCCCACCGCATGTCTTTTAAACAGAAGATAGAGAGAAAAGAAGGCGCAATAGAGAGTCCGAGGGTCTCCATAGGTGGAGAGCGACAAGTCCTGGCCATGCTTGCAAAAATTTAGCCCAAGGTTTGCTGTACAGACCAGTGTGGATGGTGGGAAGCAAAAAGCCTGGCTGTGCCTCTTGACCCTGTGGCCATAGATACAAAGATTAAGGCTTATAGCCTTTACCGATGCAGGTGGTCGGCATGGGAATGGCTGGCTGTATTGCAGTGCATCCAGGGAGGGAAGGCTGTGATGGCCTTGCAGCGTGCAGTGCTAGCCTAAGGTGGTTAGGGGTCTGAAATCCTGGCTTGCTTGGGGGTCTTTGGCTGCTGCTTGGCTGGCCTCATGGTGGAGCAGCTACATGCCTTTTGAGGGCTGCAGGGAGAGAGGCCAGGACTGGAGCGGTGGCTTGGCTCTGTGTTGCAGTCAGCCTGTGGACCGACAGTGCCTGACCCCCCACGTGGCAGCAGTGGCGGTAATAGAGAAGCTGGTGTCCTGTGGCAGCGGTGGTGTTTACAGTTCTTGTCGGCTGTGGAGAGGAGAGGCATGCACAGCGAAGGCACCCCTGGCTGGGCTAATGGAGAGGGAGCCGGAAGTACATGGGGGCTCTGAACAGCTGATGGAGCGGTGACGCACACACTTCCTCAGGGCATCCTACTCGTGCAGTGCTGGCGGTGTTCTGGTCTGTCTGGGCAGCGGCGGTGCAGTAGTCCATGGACTAAGATCGGGTCAGTGGCTCTCACTACAGTGGCTCTTCCGTCATGGTCTCCAGGATGCTTCCAGGATTGCGACAGAGCAGCGGCCCACATGCAGCCCATGAGCTGCAGAAGGATGTTGCTGGAGCGACTGAAGCCGCATGGCAGTGATCCGCCAGAGAAGTTGTGTCTGACTGTGGTGACTCAGTGGAAGAGGTGCAGAGAAGGTGAAGAAAAATTAGATAAATTGGATAAATTAGATAAAAAGAATAAAAGAGCCGCAGCCCTGTACGGCCGTGGCTACCCCTCAGGCGCCATCTTGGAAATAGTTTTCTGTAGATTAGACAATTCATTAATTCATTGATGGTGACCAAATTGGAAAGCAAGATACACACACACACACACACACACACACACACACTCACACACACACACACACACACACACACTTATGTTTGTTATTCCTAAAATGGAAGATTTAATTTGGATTCTGAATGACTATTTATCAGTGTTTGCTACCCCCTTTGAAACAAGCAGTACAGTATGCTGGCCTAGGAAACTGACCTAGGTATAACCATTATTGAAAAGCATAGAAACTATATTTTTTAACAAATTAAAAAAATCTCCTAGGTCCACCAGCATTAGAGAAACCCTGGTTAAGCTGGTATAATAGCCCTAATAGGCTCCACTGGATTTATCCCTCTTTGTGTGGCACCAATGGAGATCTAGTACACATTTTCTGGCACTGCAGAGACATTTTTGGAAGAAGATTTACAGGCTACAGGAGACCCAACCATTATTGATTATTGCTTTACAGTGGTGTGAAAAACTATTTGCCTGATTTCTTATTCTTTTGCATGTTTGTCACACTTAAATGTTTCTGCTTATCAAAAACTGTTAACTATTAGTCAAAGATAACATAATTGAACACAAAATGCAGTTTAAAATGATGGTTTTTATTATTTAGTGAGGAAAAAAAACTCAAAACCTACATGGCCCTGTGTGAAAAAGTGATTGCCCCCTTGTTAAAAAATAACTTAGCTGTGGTTTATCACACCTGAGTTCAATTTCTGTAGTCACCCCCAGGCCTGATTACTGCCACACCTGTTTCAATCAAGAAATCACTTAAATAGGAGCTATCTGACACAGAGAAGTAGACCAAAAGCACCTCAAAAGCTAGACATCATGCCAAGATCCAAAGAAATTCAGGTACAAATGAGAACAAAGTACTGTAATTGAGATCTATCAGTCTGGTAAAGGCTATAAAGCCATTTCTAAAGCTTTGGGACTACAGCGAACCACAGTGAGAGCCATTATCCACAAATGGCAAAAACATGGAACAGTGATGAACCTTCCCAGGAGTGGCTGGCTGACCAAAATTACCCCAAGAGCGCAGAGAAAACTCATCTGAGAGGCCACAAAAGACCCCAGGACAACATCTAAAGAACTGCAGGCCTCACTTGCCTTAATTAAGGTCATTGTTCATGACTCCACCATAAGAAAGAGACTGGGCAAAAATGGTCTGCATGGCAGATATCCAAGGTGCAAACCACTTTTAAGCAAAAAGAACATTAAGGGTCGTCTCAATTTTGCTAAAAAAACATCTCAATGATTGGCAAGACTTTTGGGAAAATACCTTGTGGACCGACGAGACAAAAGTTGAACTTTTTGGAAGGTGCATGTCCCGTTACATCTGGCGTAGAAGTAACACAGCATTTCAGCAAAAGAACATCATACCAACAGTAAAATATGGTGGTGGTAGTGAGATGGTCTGGGGTTGTTTTGCTGCTCCAGGACCTGGAAGGCTTGCTGTGATAGATGGAACCATGAATTCTACTTTCTACTAAAAAATCCTGAAGGAGAATGTCCGGCCATCTGTTTGTCAACTCAAGCTGAAGCGATCTTGGGTGCTGCAGCAGGACAATGACCCAAAACACACCAGCAAATCCACCTCTAAATGGCTGAAGAAAAACAAAATGAAGACTTTGGAGTGGCCTAGTCAAAGTCCTGACTTGAATCCTATTGAGATGTTGTGGCATGACCTTAAAAAGGCGGTTCATGCTAGAAAACCCTCCAATAAAGCTGAATTACAACAATTCTGCAAATATGAGTGGGCCAAAATTCCTCCAGAGCGCTGTAAAAGACTCGTTGCAAGTTATCGCAAACGCTTGATTGCAGTTATTGCTGCTAAGGGTGGCCCAACCAGTTATTAGGTTCAGGGGGCAATTTCTTTTTCACACAGGGCCATGTAGGTTTTGAGTTATTTTTCTCACTAAATAATAAAAACCATCATTTAAAACTGCATTTTGTGTTCAATTATGTTATCTTTGACTAATAGTTAACGGTTTTTGATGAGCAGAAACATTTAAGTGTGACAAACATGCAAAAGAATAAGAAATCAGGAAGGGGGCAAATAGTTTTTCACACCACTGTAACTGACAGCAACTGGTATATTTCAGTTCTGACAAAATATTGTCAGAACTGGAAGGGATTATTGTAAGAAGAAAATGGTGAGCTTGTGAGAGGAACTGATGGTGAGGTTAGTATGTAATATTCATTTGCAGCTACGTCAAGTGTTTATTTTAAATAATTTTCCTTGCTTCAGGTTCCCTTTAAGAATGGATTCAGGGTAAGAACAAACCTACAGTCCCTATCTTGTTCGTTAACCACTTAAGTACCAGTGGTCTCTGCCCCCTTAAGGACCAGAGACAGCTGGTACCAGAAAGCTTGGAATACCGACGTATCGCCACACATACCCGTCGCAACCGCCTTCAACGCCGCATGCCGGGAACCACAGGCCACCCACTGTGCCGTCTCTATGATGGCAGAATTCCTGTTGACATAAGTGTCTATCAACGTAAGCCAATGGGAGTTGCTTACATTGAGGTCAGGAGCCGATTTCGTTGGTTCCTGACCCTGTCTATCAATGTAAGCAACTCCCATTGGCTTACGTTGATAGACACTTACGTCGACAGGAATTCTGCCTCACTCACAGGGCTCTGCCTTCATAGAGACAGCTGGGGGAGTGAGCTGTGGTAGGGAGACAGCAGCAAGATTGGCGAGAGCGACGAGAGCAGCAAGAATGTGCTGCGTTGGTGTATTGAAATCTACGCCCTGCCAGCCAGATCAGCATCAAACCAGGGCATAGATTTCAATTAGCATCGTCCTTAAATGATTAAGCGGGGACTACCTGTATTTACTGAAACACCCTGAAATTACACTTAAAGAGGAACTGTAGAAAAATAACATGATAAATAAAATTGCTTATTTAACAATATTAATTTATAGATTATTTAGTCAGTGTTTGCCCATTGTAAAATCTTTCCTCCCCCTGATTTACTTTCTGAAATGTATCACTGGTGGTGAAATCTTTAGTTATACCAGGTGATCTGTACGGAATGTTCGTTAGGGAGATAATGCTCGCTTTGCAGTTGGAAAAAGCTGTAATATCCCACAATGCAACAAGGTTCATAGACAGCAAACTGTCAGGACCTTGGTCACTGCGGGAGTTGTTTCACCACAATATTATCCATACAGACCCCCCCCCCCCCCCCCCCCGCTCCTGATTATCTACTTATTAGATTAAGTACACATATATGTACATAGAATGTACTAATTCCCCCAAATAATGAACAAACAAAAAGGATAAATGGAATTTTACAGGGAAATTAACAGAGTAATAACCTGTCCTGAACTAATGCTTTTTAAATAGCTCCAAGAATGTCTCATGTGCACAGTAAATCAGCTGTAAATAAAATGAAAAACTGTTTATAAAGACCTATGTAAAAATACCAGCCACACTGGCCCAACACACCTTATAATCAAATAATACCCTGACAAAGTCAATATAACATATCTGAGAAGCATTGTATTCTACTGATTTCTGAAACATATGTGAATATGAGTATGGGCACATTCAATTCATGGAGTATTTATTAAAGGTCTATATGATGGAAAGTGTACAGATCCTAAGAACACTGACAAATGTCTGGAGTGGGATTGTCCATACTACGAACGTATATCTCAATATCGACAACAATGTAGACATTTATACAAACAAGGAAATAACATGCAATGTCCCAAAGAGTTAGTTCACTGGGTTCACACTGAGTTGGTCACGCTGCTGCCTCCTCAACTTAAGATAACATGTTAGGACGGAATCAGAGTCTATATCAGGCTGAGATTGCCACGGAGTTGCCTTAATCACACAACCCGTAAATGTTTTGTCTACTGACCCCGTGCATATCACCTTCAGCATCTACATTTCTATAAAATTGAATCACGCCACACTCTTTCTGAGAAAACAGGAAATTGACCTGCAAAATGCAAAGTGTACAAGGCATATTGCTGTTTAACAGGATACATTTCTAAGGGAACACTGGTTATTTTATTATTGGAAGCAAAATAGTGGTTACCCATATTGGCTAAAAATGTACACATTTTGTATCCTTTGCAACATTCAATGTGACTAAAGGTGCATACAACTCACAATTGGACAGCAATCTGTGCTGCACACCAGTATCAGACCTGACTCTGCTTATGGCGCTGCAAAGCCCCAATGCTAGAGATTTGTCACTAGGCAACAGATAAGTGACTCCTTCTGTGTCTATGGACAGGGAGGAGGAACGTCGACATGGAGCACAATAGAGTGGCTTCTGCATGTGGGGTAGGGAGAAGAACAATGGACTCGGCCCCTGATGGTCAGATCCTGCTTGATTATTAAATGACCTTGGCTTCGGGTCACATAACTAAATTTTAAAATGGACTTTGGGAATGTAGAAAAGGTATTTGACAAGAAACATTTAAACGCTCTACTTACTATGCAATCAGAGAAAGCAAAATTGTATACTTACCTGTTGGTAATTTCCTTTCCTGATGCATCCATGGCAGCCCCTATGGGTGGCTGCATTGTCCTCTGCCCCAATAGGACATTTATCTAGATAAACTGAAGGCAGCACCCTTTCACTGGGTGGGTGCTATCTGCTGCCAGGGATGCATCAGGAAAGAAAAATTACTGACAGGAAAGTGTACATTTTCCCGTATGTCTCCATGGCAGCACCTATGGGATCTAACTAGAACAATAAAAGAACAGGGATAGAGTCATTTTGCTGGTGCATAAAAGAGAAATACATTTATTAGCTTAACACTTCAGCTTTCTGCTCTGTCAAAGTTTACAGTGGAGTTTGCAGCAGGATCCACCCTGTAATGTTACATGTTGCATAAAGGCAGGGGCGTAGCAATAGGGGTTGTAGAGGTTGCGACCGCATCAGGGCCCTTGGGCCAGAGGGGCCCTCCCTCAACTACAAAAAATGACAAATAGTCTATCCGTCTTCCAGAATGATTAAGCTACTGTGAGGTATTGTTTTTGTTATAAACTGTTCTTATATCACCTTGCTTCGACATCACCGTCTCACAGACTGTGAGATCACTTGACTCTCCACACCGCACTTACGTTATTTATTCAGGAAACAGGAATACAGATAGATACATTCATCCTATCCTAGCCATGCCAATCTTCATGTTGCGTTACAAGCTCGTGATTAGACTCCCTGCTGAAGTCTATCAGGTACCTTCTTCCTAACTACGTTACACTAAACTACCTATGTACAGCATACATTATATCAGATTACAGAAAGGAAGAACATGCTTAGAAGTCCCAGTCAGCCTTGCGAGCTAGTGTGAAAGTAAAGAGCAGAAGTGAGCTCTCGTAGCTCCCTCAGCCTTTAATACCGACTAGGAAAGAGTTAAATATGACATCATCTTCGCCACCCCCTAGACCAGATTATTGGTGGACCCACTCGTGGTGTCATCATACACACCTACTTGATTAATAATCAATGAGGCATTTGACCCATATGCAGGAACGTGGATGTTTAGTAAATATGGCCAATGTTTTCTGTTCCTGTGGTGTAGTGTTGAGGTCAGAGTAGTCCGATGGCCTTCTTTTAGGAACATGTTCTCAGTATCTGCGGGTATCCTTTGCTACACGCAGACCCTGAGATGCCTCTGCCTGCATCACAAAACCTCTATTTATTTTAAAGGCATACACTGCGGACAAGCCTTTTACATAAAACTCAGGCCAAGTAACTGAGGCCTACTTAAATTATAACAGTTTTATCATACAGCCCACGTCCAATTTGTGAGGTAGTTGGGAATCTGCCTCCTGGAATGTAGGAAGTGTCCAGTCCTGACTGAAGTGATATAACTTTGTGATTTTTGGAATTAAATGTTGCATTGGTCTTATCATTACTCTGTCAGGAAAAAAAAAAGGTCAGGAAAGGCTCCTTGATGCTAATCGCCTGAAGCTTTGACAGCCTTCTGGCCGATGACACAGCAATCAGGAATACTGTTAATGGTCAAATTCCATCAGAAGCAGGATTCCAGTGGCTCAAAAGGAGGGACTGTAAGTGCATCCAGCATGGCTGGTAGATCCCATTTAGGAAACACAGTCTTTCTTGGTGGCCTGATCTTCCTTGCTCCCTATAGAAACTGGTTTACCACAGGGTTAGGCTAGGACTACTGATTGTAAAGATTCCATCTTGAAGCATTGGAGTTTTATGTTTGTTCAGTACTCTGAGATCCAGTACTGGTTTCAACTCAACCTTTTTTTTCTTTACAAAGAACAGAGGTGAGTTACGGATGCGTGGAATGCCCACTGTAAATTAAATTTCTTTGACGCGTGGTAGAATGACCGCTCCTCCAACGACAGCTGGCTCGCAAGAGCACTACCTGCTTCTGGGTGCTGGAATTAACTCAAACGCTGCCTAGGGATGGTCATGCATCTCCTAACTGGCGATTAGCCAGAAGAAAACAGTGGCACTGCAAGATGAGAGTCTCCATGATGAGTGGTGCTGTGACCCCTGAGACCAGCAGAACGGGGTCTGCTACAGGGGCTCCATTAGAACACTCCAAGCCCAACCAGGAGAGGCATGGTACTACCACCCAGGAAGAGATGGCAGGTAATGGTGCATCAGCAAAATGGTAGCCTGTCCGAGGTAACAACGAAAAAGACAGGGTAGAAGGGTACTGCTTTCAATTTATATAGATACCAGTCCTATTGGGATAGGGGGTGCAGCAACAACCCATAGGTGCTGCCATGGAGGCGTAAGGAAATTATATTTAGATTTGTATGTTATCTATCAACTTAACACAGTCATCTTCTAATCCGCTTGTTTGTGACCATATGCAGTCATAGTCAGTGAAATATTAATTTCAATATAGTAGAGTGAAGAGAAAGGCTAGCACTGCTGTGGAGGTAGATTTATTGTTGCATATAATGTCACAGTGCAATATACAAAATTGCTAAATCAGGTACAAGAGGTACACATACCATGTTGAGAGGAGGCACGTGGATGGTGGTGGGTGCAGGGTACAGGATGCCTGGCGGCCATTTTGCGCAGTACAGTGTTTCTATGGAGAATACAATGTGTGGATAATGCCTTCTGTTTAAATAATGCCAAAAAGCCGGCGTGTGACGTCACGTGATAGCACTGCCCTATAATCCGCATTATGCATGCAAACTGCGTCTTGGCGTCGTGCACGCATACGTATTTCCACGTGTCACCTAAAATGTACGCAACCATTTTGCCCTAAGGGTCCCATTGCTTCCGATTGCCGGATCAGCATGGCCTCTTCCCTTTTAAGTTTTCTCTCTCTGTCCCCACCCCTGGATGAAGGGGGGACGTGTATAATTCCTGCAAACGTTAATTTGGTAGGGTCACCATTGTGGTTTTCCCTCAAATGTTGGATTACCCGCGGGGATCCTTTACCTGACTTTAAGGAATTATAATGTTCTCTAAACTAGTGTTGGGCGAACAGTGTTCGCCACTGTTCGGGTTCTGCAGAACATCACCCTGTTCGGGTGATGTTCGAGTTCGGCCGAACACCTGATGGTGTTCGGCCTTTTAAGTTCGGGTTCGCCCCGAACTACTAATTGGCCGCCGAACAGGGCCCCTGTTCGGCCGAACAGGGCCCTGTTCGGCCGAATACTGCCCCCCTATAGGGTCGCAGGCATAAGGGGGGAGCATGCCCCGATCGCGGGGGGGGGGGGGGGGGGGGTCGGAAATTCCCCCCACCCCCTCCGCTAGCGCTCCCCCCTCTGCCCGCTTCCCCATACAAAAGTTTTAGGAAGTACCGGTCCGGTGGTAGTGGCTGGCTGGCAGTGGGCGGCACTGTGAAGTGAGTGACTGAGGAGGAGGAGTCCGGAGAGTGACGCGTTGAGGGAGGCCGGGCAGCGGGCGGTTCAGCAGTAGTACTGCCCGGCCTCCCTCAACGCGTCACTCTCCGGACTCCTCCTCCTCAGTCACTCACTTCACAGTGCCGCCCACTGCCAGCCACCCACTACCACCGGACCGGTACTTCCTGAAACTTTTGTATGGGGAAGCGGGCAGAGGGGGGAGCGCTAGCGGAGGGGGTGGGGGGAATTTCCGACCCCCCCCCCCCCGCGATCGGGGCATGCTCCCCCCTTATGCCTGCGACCCCATAGGGCCCCCAAAAGCGGGATGTTCGGGGAGTTCGGGGTTCGGCCCGAACATGCCGAACATTGCGGCCATGTTCGGCGAACTTTCCCGAACCCGAACATCCAGGTGTTTGCCCAACACTACTCTAAACCACTCATTTAAAGATCTCGTGGTTTCCCCTATATAAAACCTTCCACAGGGGCACCATATTGTGTAGACCACGAATCGTGTCTGGCAGGTAAAGAGAGGACACACGAATCGTCGAAGAGGGCCAATATGAAAGTGGCAGCCGACCGCCATCTGCCTGCACGATTTGCAGCGGCCACACTTATGGTTACCCCACAGGCCACTTTCACGTAGCCAGTCACTCCCACTTGCTGACTTAAACTCACTTCTGCTAATCAGGGAGCCAACTGTTGGGACTCTGCTGAAAGAAAATAGGGGCCCCTCCGTGGTTATAGATTTCTGGAGGGGGTCTCTTAGTAAGATATCCCAATTTCTTCAGATTGTTTTCTTTATTTTGTCCAGATTGTGCACAATGTATGTATGTTTGCTGTAGTGCCAACCCCCTGTAACTCTTTAGCCGAAATACTAATTTCACCGTAATTTGAATGCAATCAAATGCAGTAAATGCAGTGTCGATTGGCGTAGTTCCAATCTGCATATGAAATGCAAATTAAATTAGCATCAACTTTGAAAAATGTGAAATTCCTTGATCAGCTCTACTCATAGTTCAAGAATTAGTTTGATTTAAAAAAAAGACATCCATCCATCAAGTGCAACAAAGAGGAAAAAAATAAAGTAAAATGTAGGTACATTCTGTTATGCACCCTCACATATTACAGGCAGAGGGGCTTAACCCACATACCTGGGTTAAGTTATGTGGGTTTTCGCATTGTACATTACGATTGTAATCTACTGAATCTAGATACACAGGTGAGAATGCAAAAATTCACTTTATGGAAAACATATTAAAGGTTTATATGTATTGAAGGTGTTGAAAATCTTATCAGAACCCTGCCCAGTGTGTAGACAGGGAACGTCCATTATATGAACCTGGTATATAGTTAACCAAATATATCTCAACATGGAAAACAATAAAGACATTTCTACAAACAATGATATAATACCCTGAGAATTATTAGTTCACCGAGTTCACTTTGAGTTAGTCAAGTTCATACATTCACTACCTGGGATAATATGTAGGAATAGAATTAGAATCTCTGCTAAACACTTGACCCTCTCCTATGTGTCTTAAAGAGAACCTGAACTGAAAATAAAAAGTCAAAATAACCATACACAGGTCATACTTACCTCCCATGTAGTCTACTCCTCTATCTCTCTCTCCTCTCCTGCGTCCCATTTGTCCACTGTGATCAATGAAATTCTCTGTCCTCCATTTTAAAAATGGCCATAACCCCATAACAGCTACTAAGTCAGCATAGTGTTAAACTGTAATATCAACCACTTTAGCCATAGGGAAACATGGACATTACCTTGCAAATTCAGTTGCCACTGACAGCTGCTGATATATAACTGACTGTAACTGGTATATTTCATTTCTGACAAAATATTGTTTCGAACTGGAAGGGATCACTGTAAGAAGAAAACGGTGAGCTTCTGAGAGGAACTGATGGTGAGGTTAGTATGTAATATTCATTTGCAGCTACGTCATGTGTTTATTTAAAATAATTTTACTCACTTCAGGTTCCCTTTAAGCATTATCACTGATGAGGGACTGCACTCCAGGACTAAGACATTTATACATAAATCCTTATTTGCTGCCAGACAGGAAATCACCCTTGGTTGGCTCTCCCCAGACCCCCTCACACTATCTAGATGGAGAAAGAGGTTATATAATGGCCTCCCCTTTAAAAAATTAGTATACGCTCACGAAGCCCACAATTCATTTACTCTGGCATAGGAGGAAAGAGCGTACCTGAAAGGACAGGTACCTCCAATGTAAATCATGTTTTTATTATTATTTAGTATTTATCTGTGCCGACATCTTATGCAGCGCTGTACAGAGTATATATTGTCTTGTCAATTCACTGTCCCTCAGAGGGGCTCACAATCTAATCCCTATCATAGTTTTCTACCCGTGAGCCCATCACTAGCAATCACCTCCCATAACAACTATTTTCCATAGTGACTGGGTTTGCAATCCCACCCAATATTGGCCCTTTATTTAGTTCAGTGAAATTTCATATGGTTAAATACATGGTGCTCAGTTTGTTAACACTCTGCCCCTATTTCACGTGCAAAACATAGCTGCATCAGTTAACCATAATTTATTCAGATACCAGGGTATTATAGAATGCCCACATGACAGCGGACAGAGGTCCTGCCTTTTGGCATCCTGCTCCCTTTCTCAGGATGTTGCTGCTGTGCACCATTGGTGCTTCTCCTTCTTCTTGGTGTAACCAACTTGTTATAAACTATCACATATCACATAGGCTACAAATCAAAGACATAACAGCAAAAGTTGCTTAGGTGATACCTTTAAAGCGGTATTGTCACTATAAAAATCAAATTTCAACAGCAACTGGTCTGAAAGTATTAAGTGATAAAAATGCTAATCCTGCATTCAAAACTTTTTCTGCTGTTAAGATTTGGAGTTATCATATACCTTAGGAGCACTGGCTCTTTAGTAGTCGGTGCCAAAGAATTGCATGCTGGGGATTCTTTTAATCTATACTATATTCCTCCTCTTCCCTTTATTTCCCTGCCTGCTGCTTATCTGAAACCTTATCCCCTACTCACTTGTGTCTACAAGCAAGGCTGAGGTGACTCAGTGATTGGAGGAGACAAGAAAAAAAGTAAAGGGCAGAAATGACATCACGAGTTAGCCTTAACTGTGGGCAAAAGACATGGCCCCCACCAGGAACAGAATTCTCGTCATTTACTATATAACATTCACTGAAATCAAAATGTGGACAGTACAATACATGTGTTATATAAGTAGATCAAGTATTTATCTACTTATATATGTTGTTTTTTTCCCTGGCATAGTATGGCTGATCCTACTGCTTTAATGACTAACTGTACAAAAGTTCTTTGCAAGCTTTCAAAAATGTAAGTTTCTTCTTCAGGCATGATACAGAACTGGATCAGAACCATAAGAAGAAACTTAAAGCTTTGAAAGCTTGCAAAGGAATCTTGTACAGTTAGTCAATAAAGGTATCACCTAAGCAACTTTTGTTGTTAGGTCTGCAGATTCTCTCCACGACTAACACCGGCCCACACACAATAGGCTACAAAAACACAGAAAGTCAAGGACGGTTGAGTCCTTACATTTTTGTTTAATTTTTGTGAAGAGTTTTCCCTATCAGTCAGTTAAAAGTGAGACCCTTTAAACCCTCATAACGCAACTAGTGTAACAGTAAACCATAAACTAGAACTAAGGGACTAAGTACAGCAAGCGAAGCTAGAGATTTTTTTTTTTCATCAGTCTCAATTATTTTAAAATGAGAATTTTATGAGTTGGAAGTGAGACCCTGCAAAACTTGGTCACACATCTAGTACAATGTTATGCAATCAACTGGGACTTCAAATACAGCAACTGCACATGATTGTGCGATTCTTGCAAACACAGCTTCGCTTCACCTCACATCTCCTTTAAAGGAATACTGTAGGGGGGTAGTGGGGAAAAGAGTTGAACTTACCCAGGGCTTCTAACGGTCCCCTGCAGACTTCCTGTACCCGCGCAGCCACTCACCGATGCTCCGGCCCCGCCTCTGGTTCACTTCTGGAATTTCTGACGTTAAAGTCGGAAAACCACTGCACCTGCACGGCCGTGTCCTCGCTCCCACTGAAGTCACCAGCAGCGTACTGCGCAGGCGCAGACTGTACTGGGCCTGAGCAATACACTCCTGGTGACCTCAGCGGAAGCAAGGGCACGGCCGCACAGGTGAAGTGGTTTTCCGACTTTAAAGCCGGAAATTCCAGAAGTGAACCTGAGGTGGGGACCGGAGCATCGGTAATTGGCTGCGCGGTTACAGGTAGTCTGCGGGGGACCATTAGAAGCCCCGGGTAAGTTCAACTTTTTTCCCCCTACAGTAGTCCTTTAAGTTCATCATATATTATTAGTTGTTAGATTCACTAAAATAAATCTAATAAAACACTATTAAAATGAGGGCTCTCTTGATCAATGTTCAATTATTTTATCAATCAAACAGACTATTTTTATCAAGCTAGGAAGGTGCATCGGATGGGGGATGTAGACAAGAGTGGCACTGGATTGATGGCTTCATGGCTTTGCATAGCAGAGAGGTAAAAAGCAGTGGTATAATTGATATTTGATCAGAATCTCACTGGAATCTAATCTGATATTAAATGGTGCATGGTGGGAAGCAGGAAAACATTTGATAAATAATTTACCTGATCTGATAATGTACCTTTAGTACATCATTTAATATCATGCATATCACAGAAATGTGTGCTGCAGGTGTAGGAGAAATATCATACAAGGCTCTAGCATATGACTGCACCCTTCCTGAGTACACAAATAACTTCTATAGCATGGGGCTGTGGCCTTTTTTCCTTGTCCTGCCTACTGTGGTTACATATAAGCTGGAAGCTAAGTGAAGACAAGTGATCCTGCATTCAGGAGCCCCATCAGTCATTCCTGGCTCTTTCACAGCTGTGCCATCTCCCAATTATGAGATCTTCATTGGCCCCAGCCATCAGGCTGATGCGTGCTGTGAGCAGAGACAACTGGTAAGAGGATCATTAAGAATTCATGCTTGAGGGAGAGAGTATTTGGGAGGCGGGGACAGTAGGTGGAGGGTGCTTTGGATGACCTGGCCAGAAGGATGAGAACTGCATACAGATAATCTTGTAATATAAGGCCTTTTACGTAACAGAGGTGTGATTGTCAGTTTTACATGAATGAGTGAAAAAATAACTGGGTAAACACCCAACTGACCCAAAATACAGAATCCTCCTACCACAGATCACAATGAATTTACATTAAGCAGTCTTATTCTGTGTTGTGCAGCCATCTGTTATCCTTATTGCTCTTGTACTGCTGTATCACTATTGGTAGCTAAGATAGTACATTTCAGTCTTCCAGCAAGCAAGGGTTTTGCTCTGTTACAGTCACACTAATTTTTTACTAATGTATGTAGTGCGTTATCTTCCACAGGGCTGTACAACATTTTTAAAATAATGCTTAAGGACAAGCAAAGACAATATAGATAGAAACACAGTTGTTTACACAGCCTGTACTAAAATATACACAAAAGTGTCAGTCAGCAAATATAGCAATACCTAGATACAGCATTAGAGAAGGCCTTGGTGGGGTGGAGCTTGGAGGTGGATCAGGTTATGCGCAGGAAACCGGAGGCCATGCTCGCAGGTCTACTGCGCGGCAACACTGCTACCCGATGTGGAGAGAAGCCGCTTAGCAACGGGGACACCGGACCACCAAGTAAAGTCTCAATAGGATCCTGAGGCTTCCCTATCTTCAGGTGAGTATCTTATTTTAATCCCAAGCTTTGGCTTGGGATCGCTTTAACATCAATGACAGCTTGAAGTCTTTAGTGCTAGTTGTGGATGAGGCGCCTTATCTTCTCAGACGGTAAAGCTGCCCATTATTCCTGGCAAAAAGTCTACAGTTCCCGTAAATTCTTGGTCTGTCTTGCATGAACTGCACATTTGAGGTTTTTCCAGAGTGGCTCAATGATATTAAGGTCAGGAGACTGAGGTTACACCAGAACCTTCACTTAATGTTGCTGACTTGCTGTTGCTCATGACAGGTCGACTTGGCCTTGTGTTTTGGATCATTGTCATGTTGAAATGTCCAAGTATATTCCTTGCTCAGCTTCCTGGCTGATGAGTGCAAATTTTCCTGCAGTATTTTTTGTTAACTTACTGCATTTATATTGCCAATGCCATCAAGTCTGACCAAGTTTTCTGTGCATTTGTAGCTCACACATCCCCAGAACATTAGCAATCCATCACCATGTTTCACAGTAGGAATTATGTATCTTTCATCACAGGCCTTGTTGACTCCTCTCCAAATGTAGTGTTTACGGTGTTGGATAAAAAAGTTTAATATAAGTCTCTTCACTCTGAATGACTTCGTGCCAGATAGTTTGAGGCTTGTCTCTGCGCTTTTTTGCATATTGTAAGTGGGATACTTTGTGGCATTTGCATAGTAATAGGTTTCTTCTAGCAACTCGACCATGCAGCCCATCTTTCGTCAAATGCCTTCTTAATGTGCCTCTTGAAACTGCCACACAACATTATTTCACCTGAAGTTATTTGGGTTTTTCCTAGCATCGCAAACATTTTTTTTCTGGCAGGCATGGCTGAAATTTTAGTTGGTCTACCTGACTGTGGTTTGGTTTCAACAGGACTCATAATTTTCTACTTCTTAATTAGAGTTAACACTGATGATTGGCATTCTCAATTCCTTTGATATTTTCTTATATCCCTTTCCTGTTTTATAGAGTTCAACTACCTTTTCCTGCAGATCCTTTGACCTTACTTTTGCTTTCCCCATGACTTAAAGATAACCTAAAGTCAAAAATAAAAAATGAGATAAACTCACCTGGGGCTTCCCTCAGCCCCCTGCAGCCGATCGGTGCCCTTGCAGCTCCGGTCCGATGCCTCTGGACCCGCCGGCGACGACTTCCGGTATCGCCGTCGGCGGCCGACAGGCATGGGAACGCGAGTGATTGTTCGCGTTCCCAGCCTGTATATCGCCCCCTATGCTGCTATTGCGGCCAGGAGGTCGCAATAGCAGCATAGGGGGCGATATACAGGCTGGGAACACGAACAATCACTCGCGTTCCCATGCCTGTCGGCAGGTGACGGCGAAACCGGAAGTCGTCACCGGCGGGTGCAGAGGCATCGGAGCGGAGCTGCGAGGGCACCGATCGGCTGCAGGGGGCTGAGGGAAGCCCCAGGTGAGTTCATCTCATTTTTTTTTTGCCTTTAGGTTCACTTTAAAGCTCATACATAATCCTGATTTATTCAAATGACGGGTCGTCAGACCTGCCCACAGGGCGGCCATACTAGCAACAGTTTTCCTGTGTGTACAGTCTGTTGGCGGGCTGATAAGGCTGAGCAGATCTGTCAAAACCAACCATATCAGCCTGCCGACAGACTGTACACACAAGGAAACTGTCGCTAGAACGACCCGTCGTTTGCAGGAATCCGGCGTGTGTACACACCTTTAGAATCTAAAAAAAAAAATCAGTGCAGCACTGGATGAAAGAGTCTGTCAGGAGTCCAAAAACTCTCTGGCCTTTTTATACACACCCACTTATTACAAGCAAACAGATTACAGGTGAAAATGGTTATCTTTAATAGACATTAAAACCAATTTGTGTCAAGTTGTGTGCAAGTTACCAGACCAAATCACCAGAATATGTGAATTTTGATCAGGGTCATTTTGGTAGCTTGTGCAGTGATTATGATTTAAAAATGTCACTCCAGGACCTTCACAAGCTTCTTCCTGAGCCACTCCTTTGTTGCCTCGGCCATGTGTTTTGGGTCACTGTCATGCTGGAAGACTATCCACGACTCATCTTGAGTGCTCTGCCTGAGTAATGGATGTTCTCATCCAAAACTTTGATGTTCTTTGGCCCCTCAATGCAGAGTCCAGCAGTTGTCCTGAACCCTTGGGAGAAAAAAAGCTGCACAGCAAAATGTTTCCACTTCCATGCCTAACTGTGGTAATGGTATCCTTTGAGTATTTTTCTTTTTCCAAACACAGATGTTGAGTTCCAAACAGCTCTATTTTGTTATTAGCTGACCACAGCACTTTCTCCCAAGCCTTCTCTAAATTGTTCAAACATAAAAGAAACCTAAAGTGAAAAAAAAACAAATCAAACAAAACTGTTTAACTTACCTGGGGCTTCAACCCGCCCACCCCCACCACCCATGAAGCTGTGCCCGCGCCATGATTCTTTGATGCTACTGTCATCCGCAGTGCCCAACTTTCAGCTGAATGCAGGGTCCTGATCCGTGTGCCTCCAGATCCCACTCCCATGAACAGGATCACTCTGTGCATACGCAGTACGTAAACATTTCTGCTGCGCATGTGCAAAATGCTCCCAGCAACAGGAGCAGGATCAAGGATGTGTGCAGCTGGCACTGTGCATGCACAGTGGCCGCCAAGTCATCTGGCTGAAAGAGGGGTGCTGTGGGTGACTGGAGCATAGCAGAATCATGGCGCGGGTACAGGGCATCTGAAGGGGGCAGGTAGAAGGTAGTAGGTTTTTTTTTTGCTTTAGGTTCACTTTGAAGGACAACTATCAAGCTAATTGTAATTTGGCGCACACCATGTATGAATCACATGAAAAATGCAGTAAAGGACACAGCATATAATATCACTGTGTATGTGTCTTCCTGAGCAAGGGGACTTTCTAGGTGCTGCAAGATTTCAATCCATTATGGCATAGTGTGTTACCAATGGTTTTCTTGGTGACAGTGGCTCTAACTGCCTTTAGCTCATTAACAAGCTCCTCCCAGGTAGTAGTGAGCTGAGCCATCACCATTTTCATGATCATCTACAACCCATAAGGAAAGATCTTGCATGGAGCTCCAGACCGAAGCGAATGATAGTCATTTTATATTTCTTCCATTTCTGAATAGTTGCACCAATAATTGTCACCTTCTGACCAAGCTTGTTGCTAATGGTCTAGAAGTCCATTCCAGAATTGCGCATATCTATATGTCTATAATCCTGTCCCGTATGTCCTTCAACAGCTCTGTTCTCGCCTATGGTAATGGAGAGGTTATGATAGAAGGAATTGATTCTGTGGACAGGTGTGCTTTATGCACATAATGAGTTGAGATCAGGATTATCTGTAATTAATTGATTGTAATCTGTGGGGACACATAACCAATCTGTGGGATCCAGAATTCTATCTGGGTTGTACAGGATCAAATCAACTGTGTTCCCATTCACTGATCAGCGGTCTACTACTCTCATTAGAATGCAATGCGAAGACACATATCTACACCCCTGTGCAGGAACTGAAGTCCTGTGGGGGTTGAATATACCATCCCAGATGGCTTAAGTGGTTAAAGGACCACCATCACAAAAAATGTAAAATACATACATATAAAATGTACATTTCTTCCAGAGTAAAATGCATTATAAATTACTTTTCTCCTATGATGCTGTCACTTAGAGTAGGTAGTAAACAGCGGACAGATCTGACAGGTTCCCCATGGGGGGTTGTCAGTATTTCCTTTACATTTCACAAAATCTCTTCCTGGAAAGGATCTATACAAAGATGTTATCCACCTTCCCTACTCATGTATACACTATTGTCTAGTAACTGCAGTCCAGTAAGTGCTTTTGTAAGTAAATAAATAACTAAGAATCCCCATAAGAAGATGGACTACTCCAAAACCTGTCAGATTTTCTCTGTCTACTGTGAGTGACTGCACCATAGGAAAAAAAAGTAATTTATTATTCACTCTCAGAGACAGTGCACTATAAATAAAATAATGTGCATTTATATTTATGTATTTTAACCACTTAAGCCCAACTGGACGAGATTTCTCGTCCAGTTGGGCTGCGCGCACTCCCGCGGGTCGCGCGCGCGCCCGTGGGCCCCCCCGTGCGCGCCCCCGCTGCTGGCCGCTAGCCCACCGATCAGTGAAAGGGATTATAAATCCCTTTCGCTGATCGGACCCCCCCGGAGAAAAGCCGACAGCGTCTCTTCAGACGCTGCGGCTTTTCTGAGCTCTGGTCTCCTTTCTTCTGCCTGGGAGCGAGATCGATCGCTCCCAGGACTTTTTGATTCTGCAAATTACACCTTAAAAAAAAAAGTTTTAAGAATAAACCTATAAATATATTAAAAAAAACCCTGTTTACCTCCCACACCAAAAAATACCCACATACAAGTTTAAATTAAAAAAAAATAAAAAAATTACAATACTAAAAAAAAAAAAAAAAAACATAAATAGTTACCTAAGGGTCTGAACTTTTTAAATATTCATGTCAAAGGAGTATATCAATATGATTTAATAAATTATGGGCTTCTAAACAGTGATGGACGCAAAACGGAAAAAATGCACCTTTATTTCCAAATAAAATATTGTCGCCATACATTGTGATAGGGACATAATTTTAACGGTGAAATACCCGGGGCATATGGGCAAATACAATACGTGAGTTTTAATTATGGAGGCATGTATTATTTTAAAACTATAATGGTTGAAAACTGAGAAATAATGAATTTTTTCCATTTTTTTCTTATTCTTCCTGTTAAAATGCATTTACAGTAAAGTGGCTCTTAGCAAAATATACCACCCACAGAAAGCCTAATTGGTGGCGGAAAAAACAAGATATAGATCAATTAATTGTGATGAGTAGTGATAAAGTTATTGGCAAATGAATGGGGGGTGAAAGTTGCTCGGATGTAAAAAAATTTCAACCCTTCGGGCTTAAGTGGTTAAATGGTACAAATTTTTTGCAATAGTGGTCCTTTAAATATTCAATAAAGCACCCTGGAGAACGTAATTGACAAAACTTGTAATAAATAACAGACAAAGGATTCAGAGAATCTTAACTTTATCAAAGATAAATAAAATAACCTATTAAATCTTAAAAGTAAGAATAATTTTAGGTTCTTACAAATGAAATGCAATTTGGGTATTAACCATTCAGGTAAAACTACGAAAGAGTTAATGCAGAAAGAAAAAGCAAGCAAGTTTATTCAAAGTATAAGGTACTCTAATGGAGAAATGGTACATAAAACAGAAGAGCAAAAGATTTACTAACTTTTATCAAAAGCTAATACAATCTCAATACTCCCAATGACAGTAAAAGCTTTATTCAGAATGTTCAGGTTCCAACCCTAGCGGAGGACGAAAAAGATTCCCTAGAAAGGCCAGTGACGGTAGTTGAATTTCAGAAAGTAGTAGCAGACGAGCGCTGTTAAAACAGCACAGGAGATTTGGGCGCAGTCAGTGCCCCTATAGGCCGTGATAGGAATTAAGACTATAGTAGCGCACAGTGAGTAACTTCGGCGCCGTCAGAAGACGGAGCTTAAACAGAAACCTGTAACAAAAAAAGAACCCTTCAGGGGGATACTTACCTCGGGAGGGGGAAGTCTCTGGATCCCAACCAGGCTTCCCCATCCTCCTCTGTCCTGGCAACAGTGGCGTAGCAATAGGGGGTGCAGAGGTTGCGACCGCATCGGGGCCCAGAAGGGCCCTCCCTCAACTGCAGTAGTAGCTCTCTATTGGTCCTGTGCTCATAATAATCACTTCTATAGATACTTTGATTAGTGGTAATCATTAACAAACTGTTCCCCATACCCTTCTTGCACCTATGACACTGTAGTTGCCATTGGCAGATTGGTCAATTTGTATCAATTGTTATGTATAGTGTGCTTGGGGGGCCCCATGTAAAACTTGCATCGGGTCCATAGCTCCTTAGCTACGCCACTGCCTGGCAATCCAGTGCTGCGACCCCCCGAACAGTGGTGAGGTAAATATTTACCAACTGCGATCCAGCGTAGGTGCTGCTCTTCATTCAGGCTAAGGCGGAAATAGCCAAGCCCGATCGCATCCACTGTACTGCGCAGGCGTGAGTCCTTTGCGTCTGTGCAGTAGAGCGGAACAATCAGGCTTGGCTATTTCCGCCTTAGCCCGAACAAAGAACCGCTCATGCGTCTGCGCTGGATCGCGGTAGGTAAATATTGCCGCGCCTGCCAAATTACTTGTCAAGATTTGTCGAGGAGGTTTCAGGGGAGCCTGCGCAGAATTCCCCAGGCTATAGAGGACAGGAAAGCCTCATTGGGACCCTGAGGCTTCCCCCTCCCGAGGTAAGTATCTTTTTTTGTTACAGAGTCTCTTTAAGTTACATCTAAAACACTGTAATTCTGCTGCCAGCGGAAGCCAAATTACATTATTCCCTACCATTCACGTTGACCTGGAGGGGGAATAGTAAGTAACGCTGCCGGGACTTGTGCAGGAGCAAGGTAAGCCGTATATTGGCTTTATCCTGCGCTCTAGTCTCCCGGCGGCCGATTCATAGGTACGTGTACCAGAGGCCAAAAATCAAAGGCAAATGGGCCAAATGGGTTTGTTTATAATTTTTTTTTTAAAGTTTGCAGATATATTGTCTGAGCCTTTCTACACTATGGCCAATCATCGCACTAGTGGGAATGTATTTTTTACACTGACCAATAAAGAAACCATCTCCTTGGTCTCCATAGAAGGCAAATACTTAAGCTACGTACCCACTGCGAGACTGAATTGTTGGAAACTGACATTGAACAAAGTTTCCACGATCTTTACACAAAAGATCTTTAACAATGGGATTTGGACAACAGCAATATACCACAAGAAGATTTCTGATGATAGGATCGGTAAACAAAGAAGGATGCAGGGGGAAGTTCCATAGACAAGCGTAACTTCGCCAGTCGCAGACAGTCTGCGCAAGCGCAGTGTGCTCTCTCCTCCAGAGAGGGTGCACTGCGCACGCTCAGGCTGGCAGCGACTGGTCAAAGTTACGGAACCCGGTACCGGAACTGGAGAAGACTGAGGACGGCGGCGTTGGAGTAATCCGTACGGATGGGGCTGGAGGAAGCCCCAGGTATGTATAAATCTTTTAATTAACCCAGGATTGAACTTCATTCCAATCACTAGCTGATGCTCCCTTTCTCACGAGAAATCTTTATATGTTTTCAAACAGATCATCAGGGACATCTATATGGTGAGACCCCTCCCACAGTTTGATGTCAGGGCCATGGTCATAACAGTTTCCTTTCTGTGAACCTTGTTGCATTGTGTGAAATAATTGCTGTTTCCAACTGCCAACCAACAGTATCTCCCTCTGTGCACATACAGATCTATAAAAAAAAAACCTTTTAGCCTATTGCATTGTCAGTGGGTGTGGTTATAGATAACAGCAGTTGGTGCTGAGTAGTTTTTTCTTGTTTGCCAGTAGTAAAGATGATGACATGCCAGCTCATTGTGGATCAAACAATATGAAGTAATTACATGGAGAAAGTAGGAAATGTTTAACTTCTTACTTTGCAATGTATTGATTTATTTTTCCACTTACTACTATATTTCGGTAAAGTCCCTCTTTAACTGCTTGCCAGACGCTCGTGTTTATGTACAGGGCGCTTGCAGCTGGCTGCAAACATCCAGCTCTTGCAGTGAGCACTGTGCATCCAGCCCTGGGCGCTACACGCTGTGTTTTTTTACTGGCGGTAACCGCAGCATATGTCCACTGCTGACACTCTTGTGGTTACCAATGCTCCCATTTGGTTGCATTATTTTGCAAATGTAGGGAACTTGTCCCCGGCAATCGGCATCTTAACGGCACAATTAATGCGCCATTTAGCCTTTCATCTGAAATTGCCCTTTCTGGATTAAAAACACATTGGACCTAATACGCTGCAGTGCCGCTTGTTTCTTTTCTCTCATTGATCTTCACATTGCTGTGGGCTGAGCACGCTGCTGAAGGACTCAGTTTGTACATGTGGCTCAGTCCACTGGAGTCACTACACGTTCTGTTCCATTTGAGTCGGCAATAAGTTTAAGTGTGCCGACTTTGTTAAATACAGTATTTACAGTGGCAGTGCGTGAGGTTGTTCGGGCCACTTCAGGTTATCAGCTCTTCTGTCCTTATTCTACTTTTAGCAGCAGATGTACAGCTCTCATTCAATAAAAACAAATCAATGTTAGCAGTCGAGAGGTGACTGAAATAGTTTTTTTTTAAATCAATGTTTGTTTTATTTTTTCTTCTCTAGGTATCGTGGGTACATCATGATTCTGACGTTTTTGTTTTACACATCTTATCATCTCTCCAGAAAGCCCATTAGTGTTGTAAAGGTCAGTTAACAGTGTTTGATGTTGTACTTGTTGGTTAATGGATAATTTGTTTTGAATAGTAAGGGGGGGAAGAGGTTGTTTATGGGGACAGATTACCTGGATGGATTAAAGAATGAAAGATCCATTCCCGTCTGCTGCTGCAGAGCAATATAAGCATGGCCACAAACAATACAATTTGGTGAACGATTGTTCACGAATGATTATTCGTAAGAATAATCAGAAAAGATCGTTTGGGACCACTAACGGATGAAAATCACCTAACCAATCCAATCAGATGAATGAAATCAATACAATTTTTGGATCAATTCCGTCAATCTGATTGGGTGCTGCCCTTATTTGCCCCCGTCTGCAGCCCTCACCTGCCCCTCTGTGAGTTGCCCTCACTTGCCCCATGTGCTGCTATTATCTCCCCATGTGCGGCCTTTATCTGCCCCCTGTATGCTGCCCTTATCTGCCACCCTATATGATGCCCCTATCTGTCCCCATGTGCTGCCTGTCAGGAACTGGCCCGCGGCACGCCTGCGTATACGGTTCCCGACTGCGGGTTTGACCAGATCAAGCGGGGTGCAGCCTTATTCAAGCTAAAAACAAGGCTGTGACCCCTCAAACGCTTCTTACTGCCACTACTAGCTGTTGCTAGACATGTCCACTCGGCTGTCGAGTGCTCAGCGCGCAATCCGCATTTTCGTATTCGGGTCAGCTTTGCGCTTTAGGCTGAATACAGGAACGCCACGCACACACACACACAGTACAGTTGTACAGTAACACGGCACTATCAGGCCCTGACTTGTAATGCAAGTTACACTGTAGTGCAGCAAAACCACTAACAGTCGTTCCGAACGATACTGTTAGCCACTCTGCTGTCGAGCGCAAAAGTGCCCCATACACCCAATGCAATTACAATCTCATAAGGTAGGGTTGCTCAAACATACAATCAGGCATGGACTTATACACAGTTACACTTCAGTCTCTTCTAGGCTATGAGTGTTAGTTTAGTACAGCAGAAGTCAAACTTATTAAATAACGATTTAATATTCCAGAAAAAAAAGTGGAACAATGCAGAAAATAATATATACAAAAGATGTACAAAAAACAAAGTAAAAAGTTACAAAATAAAAGTTACAACGATACACACAAGGCTATTTGCTTACCCAAAATAAACAGGGATCAAGATAGAAGAACCTTGGACTTGGTTTTTGTGGACGGACACAGTTCTTTCTGGTTGGACCAGGAGCCACTTAGCTTGGAACGGGAGTCCACCCAGCTTCAGCTACCGTCAGGAGCGGACTGATTTTAGGTATCTGCCCCTGCCTTTTATGCTGGAATATTTGCCTTGAGGCAGCAAGCCCGTTTGGACAGGGAAACTAGTTTTAATTAAATCTCCAGACATAATTTAATTTCCCAGAGATCTCACTTCCACATGTAAAAGTGTATTTCACAGCAGATCACCGCAAAGGTGGGGACTTGGCTGCTTTTGGGATAATAAGCCATTTCCTGGCCCGAGGCTAGTTAGCCAATTAGCATTCCCTGCTCTTAAATGTGGTTCCTAATTAGCAGCAGACACAGCTTCCCCTGCTGGACAATGAGTGCAGAGTTAATTTACATCTACATACAGAATCACATTAACAGTCTCCATGAAGCTAGCTGCCACTACCTTCAAAGCCAGACTGGCTGACATACACAGGTTCGACACACACAAGCAATAGAACACAGCAATACATGCATGCAGCTACATTTAAGTCGTCAGCAGGTGCTCGTCAGCCAATCAGGATGCACTGTCATACACCCTTTACCTGCCATACCACATCTAGCAGCCATTAGCATTCAGGTGGGAGGCTTCAGTTGGACGCAAATCGCAAGATTGCGTCGCTAGCAGGACCGCCCCGTGCAGGCATCCCTCCCACAGGGGTCCCTCCCTAACCGCTCACCTGTCTGCCATGTCCTAGAGCTGAAAAAAAACGTTTAAAAACACACGATTGGTTCGCACGATGGCCAGGGGCCCCGGACCTCTCTCACTGGCCGGGGCCCCAAGGCCAATGCGCGATACCTGGAGGGGAGTGCAGGTGGGCCTGGACCTCTCACACCCAGGCTCTGGACCTCTCACATCCAGAAAACCCACCAACACTGCCTCCATACTGAATGCTAAATTCGACACACACAAGCAATAGAACACAGCAATACATGCATGCAGCTACATTTAAGTCGTCAGCAGGTGCTCGTCAGCCAATCAGGATGCACTGTCATACACCCTTTACCTGCCATACCACATCTAGCAGCCATTAGCATTCAGGTGGGAGGCTTCAGTTGGACGCAAATCGCAAGATTGCGTCGCTAGCAGGACCGCCCCGTGCAGGCATCCCTCCCACAGGGGTCCCTCCCTAACCGCTCACCTGTCTGCCATGTCCTAGAGCTGAAAAAAAACGTTAAAAAACACACGATTGGTTCGCACGATGGCCAGGGGCCCCGGACCTCTCTCACTGGCCGGGGCCCCAAGGCCAATGCGCGATACCTGGAGGGGAGTGCAGGTGGGCCTGGACCTCTCACACCCAGGCTCTGGACCTCTCACATCCAGAAAACCCACCAACACTGCCTCCATACTGAATGCTAAATTCGACACACACAAGCAATAGAACACAGCAATACATGCATGCAGCTACATTTAAGTCGTCAGCAGGTGCTCGTCAGCCAATCAGGATGCACTGTCATACACCCTTTACCTGCCATACCACATCTAGCAGCCATTAGCATTCAGGTGGGAGGCTTCAGTTGGACGCAAATCGCAAGATTGCGTCGCTAGCAGGACCGCCCCGTGCAGGCATCCCTCCCACAGGGGTCCCTCCCTAACCGCTCACCTGTCTGCCATGTCCTAGAGCTGAAAAAAAAAACGTTTAAAAACACACGATTGGTTCGCACGATGGCCAGGGGCCCCGGACCTCTCTCACTGGCCGGGGCCCCAAGGCCAATGCGCGATACCTGGAGGGGAGTGCAGGTGGGCCTGGACCTCTCACACCCAGGCTCTGGACCTCTCACATCCAGAAAACCCACCCACACTGCCTCCATACTGAATGCTAAATTCGACACACACAAGCAATAGAACACAGCAATACATGCATGCAGCTACATTTAAGTCGTCAGCAGGTGCTCGTCAGCCAATCAGGATGCACTGTCATACACCCTTTACCTGCCATACCACATCTAGCAGCCATTAGCATTCAGGTGGGAGGCTTCAGTTGGACGCAAATCGCAAGATTGCGTCGCTAGCAGGACCGCCCCGTGCAGGCATCCCTCCCACAGGGGTCCCTCCCTAACCGCTCACCTGTCTGCCATGTCCTAGAGCTGAAAAAAAACGTTTAAAAACACACGATTGGTTCGCACGATGGCCAGGGGCCCCGGACCTCTCTCACTGGCCGGGGCCCCAAGGCCAATGCGCGATACCTGGAGGGGAGTGCAGGTGGGCCTGGACCTCTCACACCCAGGCTCTGGACCTCTCACATCCAAAAAACCCACCAACACTGCCTCCATACTGAATGCTAAATTCGACACACACAAGCAATAGAACACAGCAATACATGCATGCAGCTACATTTAAGTCGTCAGCAGGTGCTCGTCAGCCAATCAGGATGCACTGTCATACACCCTTTACCTGCCATACCACATCTAGCAGCCATTAGCATTCAGGTGGGAGGCTTCAGTTAGACGCAAATCGCAAGATTGCGTCGCTAGCAGGACCGCCCCGTGCAGGCATCCATCCCACAGGGGTCCCTCCCTAACCGCTCACCTGTCTGCCATGTCCTAGAGCTGAAAAAAAACGTTTAAAAACACACGATTGGTTCGCACGATGGCCAGGGGCCCCGGACCTCTCTCACTGGCCGGGGCCCCAAGGCCAATGCGCGATACCTGGAGGGGAGTGCAGGTGGGCCTGGACCTCTCACACCCAGGCTCTGGACCTCTCACATCCAGAAAACCCACCAACACTGCCTCCATACTGAATGCTAAATTCGACACACACAAGCAATAGAACACAGCAATACATGCATGCAGCTACATTTAAGTCGTCAGCAGGTGCTCGTCAGCCAGGTAAAGGGTGTATGACAGTGCATCCTGATTGGCTGACGAGCACCTGCTGACGACTTAAATGTAGCTGCATGCATGTATTGCTGTGTTCTATTGCTTGTGTGTGTCGAATTTAGCATTCAGTATGGAGGCAGTGTTGGTGGGTTTTCTGGATGTGAGAGGTCCAGAGCCTGGGTGTGAGAGGTCCAGGCCCACCTGCACTCCCCTCCAGGTATCGCGCATTGGCCTTGGGGCCCCGGCCAGTGAGAGAGGTCCGGGGCCCCTGGCCATCGTGCGAACCAATCGTGTGTTTTTGACATACACAGGTGACAGAGCCAGAAAAATGAAAAATACGCTTGTGTGCGATACCATACGGCGGCTATATTCTGCATATTACCGTACATATCATCCTCACCCCAATATATCATCACACTGCTCTTGTCTGTTTCTCTGTGTGCCTCTCTTAACTGCCCCCCTGTGTGTTGCCCTCGCCTGCCCCTCTATGTGGTGCCCTTATCTGTCCCCTTTGTTCTGCTCTTACCTGCTCCGTGAGCTGTCCTCACCTCTCCCTCTGTGTGCTACTACTTCCTGCCCCACCGTGTGCTGCACTCACCTTTCCCTCTGTGTGTTGCTCTCACCTGTCCCTCTCTGTGCTGCCCTCATCTCCCCCTCTATGTGCTGATCTTATCTGCCTCCATATGTCATGCAGGAGAACAGAGGCGCCAAAAGGATAAAAGGAAGCTAAATTAGCTTAAAAACCAAATTCTTGGTAAACAGAGGAGGTAGTGGTGGACTTACCGCCTCCAAGTAGACACACGACTGTAGTAAAGACAGTCAATATATTTTATTTATAAACTCCAAATATGCAACGCGTTTTGCAGGTTTGATCCCGCTTCATCAGGCAATAACAACGGGGCAATATCATATGTGGTCAGTAGAAGAGCCAGGCACCTCTGTGCTGCCCTGATCTGACCCCCTCTGTGCTACCCTCATGTACCCCGTGTGCTACCCTCACCTGATCCCCTGCATGCTGCCCTCATCTGTCCCCGTGTGCTGCCCTCACCTGTCCCTATCTGTGCTGCCCTCATCTGCCTCTCTATGTGCTGTCCTTATCTGCCCCCATATGTGCTGCCCTGATCTGCTCCCCATACGTGCTACCCTGATCTGACCCCCTCTTGCTACCCTCATCTACCCCGTGTGCTGCTCTCACCTGCCTCCCTCTGTGCTGCCCTAATCTGTCCCTGTGTGCTGTATTCATCTGTTCCCTATGTGTTGCTCTCACCTGCCCTCCTGTGTGCTTCCCTCATCTGTCCCCGTGTGCTGTCCTTATCTGTCCCCGTGTGCTGCCCTATCAGCCTCCTGTGTGCTGCCTTTATCTGTCCCCATGTGCTGCCCTATCTGTTCTCCTGTGTGCTACCCACACCTGCCCCCCATGTGCTGCCCTCATTTGTCTCCCTGTGTGCTGCCCTCACCTGCCCCCCATTTGCTGCCCCCCTTTGTGCTGCTCTTATCTTCCTCCCTGTGTGCTGCCCTTATCTGTCTTCATGTGTGCCTGCGAACCCAGTGTACAGCCCTCATTTGTCCCCCTGTGTGCTGCCCTCATCTGTCCCCATGTGCTGCTTTAAACTGTCCCCATGTGCTGCCCCATCTGTCCCCATGTGTGCTGTCTACACCTGCCCTGTGTGCTGCCCTCATCTGTCCCCCTTTGTGCTGCCCTCATCTTCCTCCGTGTGTTGCCCTAATCTGTCCTATGTGTACTGCCCTCCCAATGTGCAGCCCTCATCTGTCCCCATGCGTGCTGCCCTCATTTGCCTGTGTCCTCTTCCAACCTTTATCTGTAAGACATCTTGAGCGATCTCAGGGGTACCAACGATATAGTAATTGTTTCAGCAACCCAAGACTAAATAGTAAAGTATTGCATCACCAGTATAATATTAGACATTATCTTGAAAAGTAATAAAAAATGTAAAAAATCAGTCCAGATGCGTAAACATTAAAACAAACTATTAAAGTGGGATTCATTTCCCCACACTAAAATTTCAGGACTTATTTTTAGGTACAGAAAAGTTCATTTTGAATAGTCCTCCACATTTAAAAATCTTACATTTGTATCCTGAGAGCAGTTCAACTATATAATGCTTTTGCAGCCAACAATAGAGTTAATTGCCAGGCAAGAGAAGGGCTCTGCCTCTCTTCCCGGCCTACTCGCTGTGCTCCTCCACCTCCTCTGTTAAATAGATATACCACCTTGGCAGCGTAAGAACCTAAGTAAAGGTAATGAAATTTTAAAATAAACCTATCACGGGAGAAAAAGTTCTAATTTACTTACCTGGGGCTTCTTACAGACCCACAAAGCTTTTACAGGTCCCTTGGTTTCCTCCCCTTGCACTCCGTTGATCAGCTGTGACCCTCCAAAAGATGGTCATTGCAGACTAGGTCTGCCTGCCTCCTAGCTTGCGCTCCCAGAAGCATGAGCGAGAAGTGTGCATGGTGAGGACCACACATGCACCGTAGCTCCCAACTCGTGTGTCAGTGAACTTTTGGAGGGGTTCAGCTGATCAAAGGAGCGCAATGGGAGGAAACAGAGGGACCTGTAAAGGTTAAGTGTGGCTGGAAGAAGCCCCAGGTAAGAAAATTAGAACCTTTTCTACCATGGCAGGTTCACCTTAAAATGGGGAGTTTAATCCCGTTTGGAATATGTGTTAAATGCTTATGATATAACTACTGGAAATTTGTCTTTTTGGTTACAGGCTGTAAACGTCTGTGAGCTAGAAATCACCAAAGAGGGCGTATTAAAGACAGTCAGCAATGTGTGACGGATTGCGGAGAAACCGCCGCGCCTTCTGACAGTGAGGCGGCGGTATCCGCGCACAGAGCGGCGGTTTCCCGCAGCAACATGCGTCTGGTTTGGCTGGACCCAGTAGTGCACACAGATGGAGAGCTACGCGCGTGCGCGCCGCAAGACAGGCTCTTTAAACCAATAGGAGAAGGGTCAGCTGATCGCGGCGGTCAGCTGATCCCAGCTCAGTTGTTGATTGGTTGATGGGAGCTGGGTGGCGCCGGAGAGTGCTCCACTATATATATATCTTGCTGTTCAGTTGCTGGTTGTCTGGCGTTGCGAATATCTATGTGTTAGCACTAAGACCTAGTTAGATCTTTCAGTGTGGTGGAACCAGGAGGACCTGGGAATCCACACTTAGCCAGTTTACTGTGTATTATCTGTGTTATTCATTAGACCAGTTCCAGGGTGTAGAGACCAAGGACCTCACACCCCAGTCTAGGAATACTGTGTATTATCTGTGTTATTCATTAGACCAGTTCCAGGGTGTAGAGACCAAGGACCTCACACCCCAGTCTAGGAATACTGTGTATCATCTGTGTTATTCATTAGACCAGTTCCAGGGTGTAGAGACCAAGGACCTCACACCCCAGACTAGGAATACTGTGTATCATCTGTGTTATTCCTTAGACCAGTTCCAGGGTGTAGAGACCAAGGACCTCACACCCAGACTAGGGAACTTGTGTTATCATTCTGTTATACTTCAGACTAGTTCCAGGGTGTAGAGACCACGGACCTCACACCCAGACTAGCATTGTTTGATATCTGTTATGACATATTGCTTTCCTGACCACTCCTCTGATCTCTGATTCGGTACCTTGCACTTCTGATATTCCGTTGCCAAACCCTGCTTGCCTTGGATACCGAATCAGCTTACTGTTTTTGTACTTTATCTGTCAGTGTGTTGCCGACCCGGCCTGCCCGACCTTTCTGGCTGTCACCCACCCCTTGGGTGCTCAGCTTCCCTGCAGGGGCCCCCTGCTTCTCAGAAGGGGCACTGCTGTTAACCAGTCAAGATCTCCTTCTCCTGGAGTCCTTTATTAAAACCTTACTCTCAGGAGATGCTCAAACCTGGGCGTATAACTTAGAGTCAGGGCATGAAGCACTCAGGTCAGTTGAGGAGTTTTTTTAAATCCATGGCCATAATCTATGATGATCCAGACATTTCCTCTACCGCACAGCGGAAGTTGAAAACCTTGCGCCAGGGCAAGGATTCTGTGGAGGTTTATGCAGCGGAGTTCAGGAAGTGGTCGGTATTGGCCAGGTGGGGGGCTTTTGCATTGCTAGATTGTTTCCTATCGGGGTTATCAGACGCAGTCTCTGGTTTGATGTTGGGATATCCTGAACCCAAAACCATTGAGGAAGCAATCTCTTTGGCAGTACGGGTTGATCGTAGGTTACGATATCAAAGACAAACCCGTGGTAGGGACCAAGTCAGATATGTCTCCTATACCACTTCTCCACCGGCCTCACCGCCACCTGAGCCAATGCAAATTGGTAAGTCCAAATTAACGCGGGCAGAGCGGAATCGCAGGAAAACGGAGCAGCTCTGTTTGTACTGTGCAGAGGAGGGTCATAGAGTGCAGAATTGTCCCAAGAAGTCGGGAAACGCTGCCGCCTAGGAGTAGTCAGCGGTAATACCCTAGGTGTGCAGTCTTTACCTCTACATGACAATCGTCTGCTACTCCCCTGTTCTGTCACATGGGAGGGTCAGACTGTGTCCACTGAAGCTTTCATTGATTCCGGTTCAGCGGCTAATTTTATTGATTACGATTTTGCTAACAAATTGGGAATACCCATGCTCCCTTTGGATCCACCGATCCGCGTCACTGCTGTGGATGACTCTCTTCTGCAGAGTAGGCACCCTTTATCTCGTACTCCTAATTTGCAACTCACAGTGGGGGTTTTACATGGGGAAAGTCTGCAATTTCTGGTTTTGCATATGGCAACCTCTACCGTCATTCTTGGCATGCCCTGGTTACAAATTCACTCGCTTCAGATCGACTGGGTTTCAGGTCAGCTAACGAGCTGGTCATCCCATTGTTATCATCATTGTTTAGCGAAAGTAACCATGGATAATACCAACATTCAGGTTGAAGGTGTACCAAAACAATACACAGAATTTGCCAACGTCTTCTGTCCTAAATCAGCGGACAAGCTTCCCCCCCACCGTACCTTTGATTGTCCCATTGATCTGAGATCTGGTTGTATGCCGCCCAGGGGTCATCTTTATAACCTACAGTGGAGGAAATAATTATTTGACCCCTCACTGATTTTGTAAGTTTGTCCAATGACAAAGAAATGAAAAGTATCAGAACAGTATCATTTTAATGGTAGGTTTATTTTAACAGTGGCAGATAGCACATCAAAAGGAAAATCGAAAAAATAACCTTAAATAAAAGATAGCAACTGATTTGCATTTCATTGAGTGAAATAAGTTTTTGAACCCTCTAACAATAAAAGACTTAATACTTAATGGAAAAACCCTTGTTTGCAAGCACAGAGGTCAAACGTTTCTTGTAATTGATGACCAAGTTTGCACACATTTTAGGAGGAATGTTGGTCCACTCCTCTTTGCAGATCATCTCTAAATCCCTAAGGTTTCGAGGCTGTCTCTGTGCAACTCTGAGCTTGAGCTCCCTCCATAGGTTTTCTATTGGATTAAGGTCCAGAGACTGACTAGGCCACTCCATGACCTTAATGTGCTTCTCTATTTTGGTCTCATCAGACCACAGCACCTTCTCCCAGTCACTCACAGAATCATTCAGGTGTTCATTGGCAAACTTCAGACGGGCCTGCACATGTGCCTTCTTGAGCAGGGGGACCTTGCGAGCCCTGCAGGATTTTAATCCATTGCGGTGTAATGTGTTTCCAATGGTTTTCTTGGTGACTGTGGTCCCTGCTAATTTGAGGTCATTCACTAACTCCTCCCGTGTAGTTCTAGGATGCTTTTTCACCTTTCTCAGAACCATTGACACCCCACGAGGTGAGATCTTGCGTGGAGCCGAAGAGCGAGGTCGATTGATGGTCATTTTGTGCTCCTTCCATTTTCGAACAATCGCACCAACAGTTGTCACCTTCTCTCCCAGCTTCTTGCTAATGGTTTTGTAGCCCATTCCAGCCTTGTGCAGTTCTACAATTTTGTCTCTGACATCCTTGGACAGCTCTTTGGTCTTTCCCATGTTGGAGAGTTTGGAGTCTGCTTGATTGATTGATTCTGTGGACAGGTGTCTTTTATACAGGTGACTAGTTAAGACAGGTGTCCTTAATGAGGGTGACTAATTGAGTAGAAGTGTCTAACCACTCTGTGGGAACCAGAACTCTTAATGGTTGGTAGGGGTTCAAAAACTTATTTCACTCAATGAAATGCAAATCAGTTGCTATCTTTTATTTAAGGTTATTTTTTAGATTTTCCTTTTGATGTGCTATCTGCCACTGTTAAAATAAACCTACCATTGAAATGATACTGTTCTGAGACTTTTCATTTCTTTGTCATTGGACAAACTTACAAAATCAGTGAGGGGTCAAATAATTATTTCCTCCACTGTATCTGGGCCAGAGAAACTAGCTATGCAGGAATACATCAGGGAAAACTTGGCGAAAGGGTTCATCCGTCCCTCTCTTTCACCAGCAGGGGCGGGTTTCTTTTTTGTAAAGAAAAAAGACGGAGGCCTCCGCCCTTGTATTGATTATCGAGGCCTGAATAAGATCACAGTGAAAAACCGCTACCCTTTGCCATTGATTGACGATTTGTTCACGCAGGTGACCAATGCCAAGATTTTTTCCAAGCTAGATCTCAGGGGTGCATACAATCTAGTCCGTATCAGAGATGGTGACGAATGGAAGACGGCCTTCAACACGCCCGACGGGCATTACAAGTACTTGGTGATGCCCTTCGGGTTGTGCAACGCACCGGCCGTCTTCCAGGAGTTAATCAATGAGGTGTTGGGAAAGTTTGTTCTGGTTTACTTGGACGATATACTGATCTTTTCGTCCATTCTCTCGGAACATCGCCAGCATGTCAGATGGGTGTTGGAAAAGTTAAGACAGAATCGACTTTATGCCAAACTGGAGAAATGCCTCTTAAAGGTAGAATCAGTAGCCTTCTTGGGGTACATTATCTCCACTTCTGGTCTCTCGATGGACCCAGGGAAAGTTTCTGCTGTTCTGGAGTGGCCTCAGCCTGTGGAGCTGATGGCACTTTAGAGATTCCTGGGGTTTGCTAATTACTACAGAAGGTTCATTAAGGGGTACTCCACCATCATTTCCCCTCTCACCAGGAAAGGGGCTGACACTCACCACTGGTCACCAGAAGCTCATGCGGCCTTTTCGACTTTAAAGAAACTGTTTTGTTCTGCCCCAATACTGAGGCATGTTGATGTCGCCTTTCCCTTCATTGTAGAGGTTGATGCCTCAGAGGTGGGGGTGGGAGCTGTGTTGTCTCAGAGATCAGGTTTGCAAGGCAAGTTGCACCCATGTGCCTACTTTTCTCGCAGATTTTCACCTGCTGAGGAAAACTATGACATTGGCAATCGGGAGCTCCTGGCCATCAAATTAGCGTTTGAGGAATGGTGACACTGGTTAGAGGGTGCAGAACATATTGTCACAGTTTATACAGATCACAAGAATTTGGAGTATATTGAGGGGGCTAAGAGACTTAGTCCTCGCCAGGCCCGATGGTCCCTGTTTTTTGCCAGATTCAGATTTGTAAGCACGTATACTCCCGGAAGCAAGAATGTTAAAGCCGATGCTCTTTCCAGGTGAGCCCGAGTCAGTGCAGTCTGCAGCCCCTGAAACCATCCTACCCCCAAAGGTAGTTCTGGCAGCCACTGAGACATGGGCAGATTGGATAGCCACGTTGAGTCCCTACCAACAGGATGTTCCAGAGGGAAAACCTGAGGGAGTCTTGTTTCTGCCACTGCCTTTCCGCTTACAAATCCTGCAATTCTTTCATTCTCACAAGAATGCTGGTCATCCTGGAGCCACCAGAACCCAGGATCTAGTAGGTATATGTGCCTGGTGGCCTACTTTGGTTACAGATTGCAAGGAATTTGTAAGAGTGTGCAGTATGTGCAAGGAGCAAACCCTCTCGTCAGGCCCCCGTTGGCACTTTACAGTCCGTGCCAGTTCCCAATGAACCCTGGACTCATATTTCCATGGATTTTGTGGGTGAACTCCCTCGGTCAGAAGGCAAGTCAGTCATTTGGGTGGTAGTGGACCGTTTCAGTAAGATGGCACACTTTGTCCCTCTGAAAGGACTCCCCTCGGCCCAGGAATTGGCTGATCTCTTCATCCTGCACATCTTCCGGCTGCATGGCATTCCGGAAAATGTAGTGTCAGATCGGGGAGTCCAATTTGTTTCAAAATTTTGGAGGGCCTTTTGCCATCAATTGGACATGGAACTCGCATTCTCATTAGGCTATCACCCACAGACCAACGGTCAGACCGAGAGAGTTAACCAATCGCTGGAACAATTTCTCAGGTGTTATGTTGCGGATGCGCAAACTGATTGGGTAAAGTTTTTGCCATTTGCAGAGTTTGCGCACAACAACCTGAAGAGCTCTTCTTCTGGGTTCTCTCCATTCCAGGTGGTGTCAGGGAGGTCACCTAAGTTTACTCCTTTGCCGGTCGCGTCTACTCCTTTCCCAGCTCTGGAGGACTGGCAAAGGGCTCTGAAAGAAATTTGGGGGATGGTTAAGAGGAACCTAGGGAAAGCTTTCCAAACCCAGAAGAAGCAGGCCGATAAACATCGGTCAGTAGAGTGGAGATTCTCCCCGGGAGATTTGGTGTGGGTCTCCACTCGTCACTTGGCCTTAAAGCAATTGTCACCCAAGCTGGGTCCTAAGTTTATAGGACCTTTTCCAGTGGCCAAGAAAATCAATAAAGTCACATATGCCATTGATCTCCCACCCAGCATGAAAGGTGTGAGATCGTTCCATGTGTTCCTGTTGAAGCCAGCAGTACAGGTGGACTCCTCTCCCTCCCCCCCCCCCCCCATGTGTTGGTGGATGACCAACCAGAGTATGAGATTGAAAAGATTCTGGATTCTCGCCTGGTGCAGAATTCTGTGCAGTATCTGGTCCACTGGAAGGGATATGGCATAAAGGAGAGATCTTGGGTGCCAGATTGCCGCATGCATGCAGAAGAATTAAAGAAAGAGTTTCATGACTTAGCCCGGTAGAAAGGGGGGGGGGGGGGTACTGTGACGGATTGCGGAGAAACCGTCGCGCCTTCTGACAGTGAGGCGGCGGTATCCGCGCACAGAGCGGCGGTTTCCCCGCAGCAACATGCGTCTGGTTTGGCTGGACCCAGTGGTGCATACAGATGGAGAGCTACGTGCGCGCGCGCCGCAAGACAGGCTCTTTATACCAATAGAAGGGTCAACTGATCGCGGCGGTCAGCTGATCCCAGCTCAGTTGTTGATTGGTTGATGGGAGCTGGGTGGCGCCAGAGAGCGCTCCACTATATATATCTCTTGCTGTTCAAGCAAGAAGTTTTAAATCAGGATGATACCATTTATTGGCTAACTACAAATGAATAAGAATAAACAAGCTTTCGGCCTTGCAGCCTTCGTCAGGTTTATATCCTGTTAGTTTGCAAGCTGGTGGTACAGACAGCTTATATACATGCAACATCAAAAGGAAAAACAGATATTTTTTTCAAGCATAAATACATCATTAAGATGCCTTAATACAAACAGACCATCTAAATGGGGTAAGATAAGGATCCTTGTTTACTTTATTGCTCACAGACCTGGTATTAGGGTTGACCCAGAGGTATCGTAAATTCTTAGTTCACAAGTTCAGCTAGGGTGGCTGAGACAGTTCATATATCATCCATCTCATACCAATATAGAAAGTTGTTGTCCTTATTCAGACCCTTCTGCACAGCTTTGAAACAATTTATAAATTTTGTTTCTGCTATTAATCGGTCATTTGACGTTTTGAAGCCGCCCTTCAGGGCAGTGACACGAAGATCATCCATGCTGTGTCCGTTGGACCGAAAGTGTGTAGCAACTGGGAGTCCAGATTTGGTATCATTAATAGTGTGCCTGTGTCCATTCATACGTTTGCGCAGAGTTTGTCCAGTTTCTCCCACGTACATAACATTGGGGCATTTAGCACACATGATCAGATATACCAGATTGGTGGACCCACAAGAAAATTTACCTTGTATTCTGTACTCCTGTTGTGAACCTGGTATCGTTACCCTGTCAGTGGAGTAAATGTGTCTGCAGGTCCCACATATTTTTTGTCGGCAGGGTGATGTTCCGTTTTGTTGAGGCCTATTCAAAGAGCTCCTGACAATCATCTGTTTTAGATTGTGTGGTTGCCGATATGACAAGAGTGGAGGTTTAGGGAATATCGTTCTCAGTCTGTGATCCTTGTGTAAAATGGGATGAAGTTCCTTAGCAATCCTCCTTAAGATTTCCAGGTGTGGGTTGTAGGTGACAACCAAAGGGACACGTTCCTCTTTCTGGTTTTGCTTATATTTCAGGAGTTCAGTCCTGGGGATGTTGCTGGCTTTCCTGATTTGGGCCTCAGCCATGGGAGGACTGTAACCTTGTTTAATGAAAGTGTTCTTAAGGTGATCCAGGAGCTTGTCTCTGTCCATCCTGTCAGAACAAATCCGGTTGTACCTTATAGCTTGGCTGTAAATTATAGAGTTCTTAATGTGCTTGGGATGAAAACTGTCATATCTTAGGTATGTGGGACGGTCTGTAGGTTTGCGATACACAGAGGTTTGTATGTTGTTACCCCTGATGTATATGGTGGTGTCCAGAAAGTTAATCTCTGTGTGAGAGTAGGTAAGTTTCAATTTGATTGTAGGATGGAAGGCATTGAAGTTCCTGTGGAACTGGAGAAGATCATCCTCACTTGCGGACCAGATGATTAAAATATCATCAATGAAGCGGAAGTAGGCCAAGGGTTTTATGCCACATGCATTGAGGTATTCCTCTTCGATTTTGGCCATGAATAGATTTGCATACTGTGGAGCGAATCGCGAACCCATTGCCACGCCCATCTGCTGTAAATAGAGGTCCTGTCCAAAAGTGAAATAATTATGAGTGAGAATGAATTTGATCAGTCCAGTAATAGGCTTTACAGGTATGCCCTGACCCTGAAGATATTTACGGCAGGCCGCAATACCATCATCATGGGGAATGTTCGTGTACAGGGACTCCACGTCCATCGTGGCCAGTATGGTTCCCTCAGGTACTGGGCCGATGGCTGACAGTTTGTTCAGGAGGTGGGTGGTATCCTGTAAGTAGCTGGGTCTTTTACAGACAAGAGGTTTCAAAATGTTTTCCAGCCACCCTGAGATGTTCTCTGTAAGAGTTCCGCTCCCTGAGATTATGGGCCTGCCAGGGTTTCCCTGTTTGTGGATCTTGGGAAGCATGTAAAAGCAGGCTGTTCTAGGCTCTTCAGGGATAAGGGTCCTTACATGTAGTCTGATGTTTGCAGGCAATCTGTTAACCATCCTATTAAGTGCCATCCTGTAGCCTTTTGTGGGGTCCCCCTGTAATTTGGCATAGTGAGTGCTGTTCAGTTACTGTTCAGTTTTGCAGCTTGTGCTTGCAGAGGAATTTGCATACGTTGTCATGCAAATTGCCTGGCCACATTCATTGGAGGCGTGTACTATAAGTACTATGTCTTTCCCACAATGCTTCGCTGGTCATAAGGAGTCTTCCTGTAAAACACTCGGGAGAGTGTCAGCCATGCTCTTGGTTTGAAGATCAGCTTAGAGTAATTCCTGGAAACTGTGCTAGGCAGATTCCCTAAGAGCAGTTAGGATTGTTTATCTGTTTGTTTGTTCTGTTGCTGTTCAGTGTGCATAGTGCTGTTCAGTTACTGGTTGTCTGGCGATGCGAATACCTATGTGTTAGCACTAAGACCTAGTCAGATCTTTCAGTGTGGTGGAACCAGGAGGACCTGGGAATCCACACTTAGCCAGTTTACTGTGTATTATCTGTGTTATTCCTTAGACCAGTTCCAGGGTGTAGAGACCAAGGACCTCACACCCAGACTAAGGAACTTGTGTTATCGTTCTGTTATACTTCAGACTAGTTCCAGGGTGTAGAGACCACAGACCTCACACCCAGACTAGGCATTGTTTGATATCTGTTATGACATATTGCTTTCCTGACCACTCCTCTGATCTCTGATTCGGTACCTTGCACTTCTGATATTCCGTTGCCAAACCCTGCTTGCCTTGGATACCGAATCAGCTTACTGTTTTTGTACTTTATCTGTCAGTGTGTTGCCGATCCGGCCTGCCCGACCTTTCTGGCTGTCACCCACCCCTTGGGTGCTCAGCTTCCCTGCAGGGGCCCCCTGCTTCTCAGAAGGGGCACTGCTGCTAACCAGTCAAGATCTCCTTCTCCTGGAGTCCTTGACTGCAGTAGAGTCTGTCTCTACTTATTGGACCACCTGCTAATTTCTACTGTTACACCAAACACTCACACGCTTCAGGTGTCCAGAGGTTAGCAATATATCTGTATTATCGGTGATTCTGCAGATCATCAATAATCAGGTATATATCTGTATTCTTGGTGATACTGCAGATCACCAATAATCAGATTCTCTCTGCGTGCTGACACCAATCGTTACACAATGCATGTTCTTTAATCTTATACTCTCATAGAAGTGTAAACCATGACTTTTACACTAGAGGAAACCTGTGATCTGTCTATATATTCTGCTTGCTTATTCACACTGACCTTTACATTGCCTTAATACCCATAAGCCTCTGAGTATCTGTAAATTCTTCTTGATTTGCCATTCCAGAGTCAGCTGCATCGAAACTGCTCTGCATTACCCAAACCTGCAGCTAATATCTCCGCAAACGATACCACATGGTGTGACTGGGCCCCGTTTGGTAAGTGGGTCTTCTGTAGTTTTTTTTTTTTTCTTTTTTAATACCTGTGATAGAGATCAGCTTAATAAAAAGGATTTACTAATGTCTGTTTATTAACACCTGGTTTCTACATAGAATTGTAATTATATAAGTACCAGTAGGGTATTGTACCGTGTTAGCCATCAGTAAAAGCAAGAAGTTTTAAATCAGGATGATACCATTTATTGGCTAACTAAAAATGAATAAAAATGTGATGATTTGCTCAGCTGCCTGTGCAGGCAGGCAGCTTTCTGACCATTGTGTAGGTTTGCATGCTGCAGGACTCTGGAAAGAAGAGCTTCTGTCAGTTTTGCAGCTTGTGCTTGCAGAGGAATTTGCATACGTTGTCATGCAAATTGCCTGGCCACATTCATTGGAGGCGTGTACTATAAGTACTATGTCTTTCCCACAATGCTTCGCTGGTCATAAGGAGTCTTCCTGTAAAACACTCGGGAGAGTGTCAGCCATGCTCTTGGTTTGAAGATCAGCTTAGAGTAATTCCTGGAAACTGTGCTAGGCAGATTCCCTAAGAGCAGTTAGGATTGTTTATCTGTTTGTTTGTTCTGTTGCTGTTGTCCTGTCCCAGCGGTGGTCGACAGGAAATGGTTCTGATCTCTGTTCTTGGAGTATAGCTGGTGCAGCGGTTGCTACCAGCTATCTCTTCTGTTCTGTCTCCTGGGATCGCGCTAGCCACTTTTCGCTAGCCCTGTGGATCCTCCTGTTCTGTCTCCTGGGATCGCGCTAGCCACTTTTCGCTAGTGCTGTGGATCCTTCTGTTCTGCTACTCTGTACCTGGATCGCACTCGCTTCTCGCTAGTGCTGTGGATCCTATCTCTCGCTTGTCCCTGTTTTCATGTGTCTGTCTTGTCTGCTATGGACGCTTGCTGGAGGCTCGGTGAGGTAACCGTTAAGCAAGCGTTCGCGTCCTCTGTTTCATGTTTGTCTGTCGATGGTTAGTTAGGCGTGCTTGTCTCTATTGTGCTTATCACGTGGAGACCGCGCATAACCGTGTGCACTGTTGCGAATGAGTGCGGTGTTCGCGGTTAGCTAGCGTTTGTTATTTTCCGTATCTCCTCATTGTATGATTTACTGTGCCTTTGCTACTCTCGTGCTCCGCCTTGCTGTAGCCTTGTGTCACGTCTGGCGATCGCACCTCTCGCGATCGCGTTCCTGCTTCGTATCTGCTGTGGTGTGTGCACAGTCGCGGGTTGGCGACTAGTTTTATGCACACGCACACAATCTGTCTTTGTGCTTACTCTCAATCGCTTCTCTTGCGATTACGGTTCTTCCCTTCGTACAATTCCTGTCTGGTGTGTGTGGTAGAGCAGAGGAGCTGTTCCTCTGCACTCCACAGCTCCACCTGCCGTCAGGAATTTCCCTCTGCAGGTGCATTGCACCTACTGCTGGGTTCCTGCAAATTTATACGCTTGTGGAGGAAATACGCCGTGTCAGCGCACGTCTGGTGCGCTGACCACGGAGACGATTCCACATTTGTTGGAGCTTTCGGCCTTGCAGCCTTCGTCGGGCTTATATCCTGTTAGTTTGCAAGCTGGTGGTACAGACAGCTTTATACATGCAACATCAAAAGGGAAAACAGATATTTTTTCAAGCATAAACACATGTCATTAAGATGCCTTCATTCAAACAGACCATCTAAATGGGGTTAGAGGTTGTTAGCTAAGATAAGGATCCTTGTTTACTCCATGCTCACAGACCTGGGATTAGGATTGACCCAGAGGTATCGTAAATTCTTAGTTCACAAGTTCAGCTAGAATGGCTGAGAAAGTTCAAATATCATCAGCCTCATACCAATATAAAAAGTTGTTGTCCTTATTCAAACCATTCTGCACAGCTTTGAACCAATTTATAAATTTTGTTTCTCCTATTAATCGATCATTTGACGTTTTGAAGCCACCCTTCAGGGCAGTGACACGAAGATCATCCATGCTGTGTTCGTTGGACCGAAAGTGTGTAGCAACTGGGAGTCCAGATTTGGTATCATTAATAGTGTGCCTGTGTCCATTCATACGTAGCACACACGATCAGATATACCAGATTGATGGAACCACAGGAAAATGTACCTTGTACTCTGTACTCCTGTTGTGAACCTGGTATCGTTACCCTGTCACTATGCCAAATTACAGGGGGACCCCACAAAAGGCTACAGGATGGCACTCAATAGGATGGTTAACAGATTGGGCTTGATTCACAAAGCGGTGCTAACCTACTTAGCACGTCTAAAGTCTTTAGAAGTGCTAACCAGGGTGCTAAGTAGGTTGGCACCGAATTATCTGATTCAGAAATTCGGTGCTAACCTACTTAGCACCCTGGTTAGCATGTCTAAAGACTTTAGACGTGCTAAGTAGGTTAGCACCGCTTTGTGAATCAAGCCCATTGCCTGCAAACATCAGACAACACGTAAGGACCCTTATCCCTGAAGAGCCTAGAACAGCCTGCTTTTACATGCTTACTGTAACGATCGGTGTAACACAGAGAGGATCTGATTATTGGTGATCTGCAGTATCACCGATAATCAGATATATTACTAACCTCTGGACACCTGAGAGATATGAGTGTTTGGTGCAACAGTAATACTTTGAGAACAATATCAGGAGGACAGGTACAAAGGCAGTAAGGAATACTGCTAGAGTATGAGTACCTTTCAGCAGCCTGAGAATCTCCCGCAGGGAGGAGTCAGACTGGGAGAGGAAAGGACCAGAGCGTAAGTGACACCAATAGGAGGATGTCACTGACTGATCTGTGAACTATCTCTTAACTGAGGAGATAGCTCTCAAGGTCAGACAAGCCAGGTCGGCAACACACGGACATACAAAGTACAAAGACAGGAGGCTGATTCGGTAATCCTAAGGCAAGCAGGGTTTGGCAACAGAGTATAAGATATAGCGAAGTACCGAATCAGTGAACAGAAGAGTGGTCAGGAAAGCAGAAAGTCATAACAGATAATAAACAATGCCTAGTCTTGGGTGTGAGCTCCGTGATCATCAACACCCTGGAACTAGTCTGACATATAACAGAATGGTAACACGAGTCCCTAGTCTTGGGTGTGAGGTCCGTGATCATCAACACCCTGGAACTAGTCTGAAGTATAACAGAATGGTAACACAAGTCCCTAATCTTGGGTGTGAGGTCCTTGATCATCAACACCCTGGAACTAGTCTGAAGTATAACAGAATGGTAACACAAGTCCCTAATCTTGGGTGTGAGGTCCTTGATCATCAACACCCTGGAACTAGTCTGAAGTATAACAGAATGATAACACAAGTCCCTAATCTTGGGTGTGAGGTCCTTGATCATCAACACCCTGGAACTAGTCTGAAGTATAACAGAATGATAACACAGATTCTGACAATAAGGTCTGAGTGCTTCCACGTAGTGATCGCAACGGCAGACAACCAGCGAATGACCAGCACCCAGTATATATAGCCCAGCGCTCTCCAGCGCCTCCCCTAAGTGCTGGACCAATGGGAACTGGTTGAATCGTCAGCTGACCGGCTTGGTCAGCTGACTCCCTTCTGGCTGTCATAAAAGTTCTGCCTCTCAGCGCGCGTCCTTCTGAACCTGTGTGGACTATCAGTCCCAGCCACACCAGACATGTCTTGCGTACCACCCGCCGCGCTGCACGCGGAACCAGCCGCACCGCTATCAGGGCATGCGGCGGTTTCTCCGCGTTCAGCCATACTGGCAGATGTAGGCCTACGCGTGCAAACCGCCGCGTTGGATGCGGAATCAGCCGCCTTGTTCTGAGCACACGCGGCGGCTTTTCCACGTTTTCTCACACCTACCAAGATCCACACAGAGGGAAACCCAGGCAGGCCCATAATCTCAGGGAGAGGAACTTTTACAGAGAACATCTCAGGGTGGCTGGAAAACATCTTGAAACCTCTTGTCTGTAAAAGACCCAGCTACATACAGGATACCACCCACCTCCTGAACAAACTGACAGCCATCGGCCCAGTACCTGAGGGAACCATACTGGCCACGATGGACGTGGAGTCCTTGTACACGAACATTCCCCATGATGATGGTATTGCGGCCTGCCGTAAATATCTTCAGGGTCAGGGCATGCAGGGAACTGAGAGCCCCCTGCAAAACGTTCGATGGCAGATCCCTGTGGGACACAGTTAGCTCCCACTTCGACCACCTATCTAGCAATGTCAACAGCACCCCGAGGAAGCGGCGCCATAGGGGGTGCAGGGCGGGCGCCCTGGCACGACTCAAAAGGAAAGGGCTCCGCTCCCCCATCCCTGCCATTCTACTAGCGAACGTTTGCTCGCTCCCCAACAAGGTAGATGAGCTGCTCCTACTCCTCAACAGCAAACCTGCAATCAGCAGGAACACCCCAGTTCTCTGCTTCACCGAGACCTGGCTGAACGATGGCATCCCCGACAACCTCCTGCAGGTGCCAGGCTATAACCTCCTCCGTGCCGACCGGGATCCCACCCTCTCGGGGAAAAAGCGGGGTGGCGGGATATGTTTCTACATTAACTCTGCATGGTGCACCGACAACTCCATCCTTAGCATTAGCTGCTCCCCTGACGCCGAGATCCTAGCCGTCAACTGCAGACCGCGGTACTCGCCCAGAGAGATCACATCCTTTGTTCTTGTCGGTGTTTACATTCCCCCCGATGCCAACACTAAGCAGGCCCTGAGCTCCCTGAGCGACTGCATCTCCCGGTGGGAAACCTGCCATCCAGGGGCCCTCCTCATCATATTGGGGGACTTCAACCACGCAAACCTGAATCACGAACTGCCAAGGTACAAGCAACATGTCACTTGCCCCTCCAGGAATGACCGCACTCTTGACCACTGTTACACTGTCCACAAGAACGCGTACAAGGCTGCCCAAGGAGCTGCCCTGGGGAACTCCGACCACAGTCTAATTCATCTGATCCCCACTTACAGAAGGCACCTTGATACCAACAAGCCTGTCGTCAGGTCAACCAAAAGGTGGACAGAGGAGGCAAAGCTGGAGCTTCAGGCATGCTTTGATTGCACGGACTGGGCTGCCCTGGCGGCTCCCTCCCTGGGGGAATGGGCAGAGAATGTCACCTCCTACATCAGTTTCTGTGAGGACACCTGCATTCCAACCAAGACCTACAAGGTGTACCCCAACAACAAGCCTTGGTTCAACAGCAAGCTGCGTCGGCTCAGGAAACTGAAGGAGGTGGCGCACAAGTCCGGTTCCCCGGAGGAGTTCAGAGCTGCCAGAAATGCCTTAAACCGGGAACTAAAAAATGCAAAGAGGGTCTTCTCGGACAAGTTGAGCCGGAGTCTTCAGTCCAACAACTCACGGGAGGTATGGAAAGGTCTGAGGGCAGCTACGAACCTTAAGCCCCCACCCCAGCAAGCAGCCCCCAGCACTAAACTGGCCGTTGAACTCAACGAGTTTTATTGCAGGTTCGAAAAGCCACCCAAGCAGTCTGGCACGACAGCGACCAAGTACAATGGGGCGCACTCCCCCCTATCTGTCCCGGGAGGTGGCGGTGATGCTCCGACCGCAGTTAGTGAGGAGGATGTACTACGGCACCTACACAAGCTTGACCCTAGGAAAGCTTCGGGCCCGGATGGGGTAACGTCAATCTGCCTGAGGACGTGTGCAAGCCAGCTGGCCCCTGTCCTCACCTCCATCTACAACAGATCCCTTATGGAGGGCAAGGTCCCCTCCTGCTTCAAGAGGTCCACGATTATCCCAGTCCCCAAGAAGTCGGGTAACACAGACCTCAACAATTACAGACCAGTGGCCCTAACCCCCACCATCATGAAGATCTTTGAGCGGCTGGTCCTTGCCTCCCTGAAGCACTCCACTAACGCCCTCCTTGACTCACACCAATTCGCATACAGGGCAAACCGGTCGGTAGAGGACGCCATCAACATCAGCCTGGAGTACATTACGGAGCACCTCGACAGGCCAAACGCCTATGCCAGGCTACTGTTCTTGGATTTCAGTTCTGCCTTCAATACCATCTGCCCTGAAATCCTGCTGGCCAACCTCGCCCAGTTGGGAGTAGCCCCCCCCCTCTGCAGGTGGATCGGGGACTTCCTGTCCAACAGAACGCAGAGGGTCAAGCTAGGCAATTGCTTCTCCAAGATGAGAACTACCAACATAGGTGCTCCGCAAGGGTGTGTCCTGTCCCCGCTCCTGTTCTCCCTGTACACCAACAGCTGCATCTCTACTGACGACTCTGTCAAGGTCATCAAGTTTGCGGATGACACCACAATCATTGGTCTCATCAGCGGTAACAATGAGGACGCCTACCGAGGTGAGATAGACAGGATCTGCAACTGGTGTACAGATAACAACTTAGTCCTCAATGCAGCAAAGACAGTGGAACTGGTCGTGGACTTCAGGAGACGCCCCCCCCCCCCACTCCACCCAATTCTCATAAGGGATATCGAAGTCTCCAGGGTCCCCTGCGTTCGGTTCCTCGGCACAACCATCACTAAGGACCTAAAATGGGGGGAGAACACCACCATAACCCAGAAAAAGGCACAGCAGAGGTTATTCTTCCTGCGCCAACTGAAAAAATTTGGCATCCCACGCGAGTTGCTCAGGAGCTTTTACACTGCCACCGTGGAGTCCATTCTTTGCACATCCCTCATTGTCTGGTACGCAGGGGCATCTGCTAGCGATAAGTACAAACTCCACAGAGTAATCAGCACTGCAGAAAAGATCATCGGTCTACCACTGCCACCCCTCAATCTCCGCCACACGGCCAGGATGAGGACTAGGGCCACCAAGATCTCGACCGACCCCTCCCACCCGGGCAGTCGGTTCTTCAGGCTCCTTCCACTGGGCCGCCGCTACAGGGCTGTCCCCACCAGAACCACCAGACGCTGGAATACCTTCTTCCCCCAAGCGGTACTCAAACTGAACTCGTGACAGCTGTGCCCTTCCCCTTGCATATAACCCCGGTTTGACTGATTGCCGCCCACTATGTACATGTCTATGTTCATGTTTATGTAGCCTACCCTTCACCGTATGTACATAGTTCTTATGTTTGTTTGTATGTACAAATGCCATGCTATGTGCTCCAAAAACAATTCCGGGTATGTCTCTGGCATACTTGGCGAATAAAGCTGATTCTGATTCTGATACATGTAAAGCCTATTGCTGGACTGATCAAATTCATTCTCACTCATAATTATTTCACTTTTGGACAGGACCTCTATTTACAGCAGATGGGCGTGGCAATGGGTTCGCGATTCACACCACAGTATGCAAATCTCTTCATGGCCAAAATCGAAGAGGAATACCTCAATGCATGTGGCATAAAACCCATGGCCTACTTCCGCTTCATTGATGATTTTTTAATCATCTGGTCCGCAAGTGAGGATGATATTTTCCAGTTCCACAGGAACTTCAATGCCTTCCATCCTACAATCAAATTGAAACTTACCTACTCTCACACAGAGATTAACTTTCTGGACACCACCATATACATCAGGGGTAACAACATACAAACCTCTGTGTATCGCAAACCTACAGACCGTCCCACATACCTAAGATATGACAGTTTTCATCCCAAGCACATTAAGAACTCTATAATTTACAGCCAAGCTATAAGGTACAACCGGATTTGTTCTGACAGGATGGACAGAGACAAGCACCTAGATCGCCTTAAGAACACTTTCATTAAACAAGGTTACAGTCCTCCTATGGCTGAGGCCCAAATCAGGAAAGCCAGCAACATCCCCAGGACTGAACTCCTGAAATATAAGCAAAACCAGAAAGAGGAACATGTCCCTTTGGTTGTCACCTACAACCCACACCTGGAAATCTTAAGGAGGATTGCTAATTGAACTTCATCCCATTTTACACAAGGATCACAGACTGAGAACGATATTCTCTAAACCTCCACTCTTGTCATATCGCAACCACACAATCTAAAACAGATGATTGTCAGGAGTTCTATGAATAGGCCTCAACAAAACGGAACATCACCCTGCCGACAAAAAATATGTGGGACCTGCAGACACATTTACTCCACTGACAGGGTAATGATACCAGGTTCACAACAGGAGTACAGAGTACAAGGTACATTTTCCTGTGGTTCCACCAATTTGGTATATTTGATCATGTGTGCTAAATGCCCCAATGTTATGTACGTGGGAGAAACTGGACAAACTCTGCGCAAACGTATGAATGGACATAGGCACACTATTAATTATACCAAATCTGGACTCCCAGTTGCTACACACTTTCGGTCCAACGGACACAGCATGGATGATCTTCGTGTCACTGCCCTGAAGGGTGGCTTCAAAACAACAAATAATCGATTAATAGCAGAAACAAAATTTATAAATTGGTTCAAAGCTGTGCAGAACGGTTTGAATAAGGACAACAACTTTTTATATTGGTATGAGGCTGATGATATTTGAACTTTCTCAGCCATTCTATCTGAACTTGTGAACTAAGAATTTACGATACCTCTGGGTCAATCCTAATCCCAGGTAAAGCTGTCTGTATCACCAGCTTGCAAACTAACAGGATATAAGACCGATATAAGCCAGACGAAGGCTGCAAGGCCGAAAGCTTGCTTATTTTTATTCATTTTTAGTTAGCCAATAAATGGTATCATCCTGATTTAAAACTTCTTGCTTTTATTTAAGTACATGTGTGAAAGTCACTTTTGATGATTTTATATATGGTGATGTAGCAGCGTTGGTAACCTTTCAGTGTTAGTTTCCTGGTTCAAATCCCAGCCAGGGCACTATCTGCACAGAGTTTGCATGTTCTCCCTGTGTCTGTTTGGGTTTCCATATCGGCGCTACCCGCTCGCGTCCCTTCCCTCCAATCAGCGGGAGGGAAGGGACGCGGGCGGGTAGCGCCGATACGGAGGAGGCGGGGGAGCACCGCTAACAGACAGCGCATAGGTAAACATTGTGCTGGCGACATCCTGTGTGTTGCTAGCACTGCAGGGGGTATAGCGGCGCGCAGGGGGGTCCTGGAGGCACACCATGGGGCAACGGAGGCTGGTGTTAGTGTGCACAACCAGCCTCTGTGCCCCACTAACATAATTAAATCCCACCTCGGGTTCTCTTTAAGTCGGAACAATGTGCTATCTCTGTCCCCTGTACCTCCTCTGTGCACCCTTGTGCCTCCAGTGTCCCCCTCTGTGTCACCTCTGCCATCTGTGCCTGCTTATACAAGTTTAACCACCCTGGTGTTCTATTAAGATCGCCATGGTGGCTGCGCAGCAGTATTTTTTTTATTTTGTTTTTTAAATCATGTAGCTAGCCTAGCGCTAGCTACATGATTCCCCCTTCCCTGTGGCATCCCTCCCACCCCTCCGATCGCCGCCGGCGATCAAGCCCATCCGCAAAGCCCGTTCTGAACGGGATTTCCTTTAGGGTTTCCCCCGTCGCCATGGCGACGAACGGAATGATGTCATCGACGTCGTGACATCACAGGGAGTCCCGATCCATCCCTCAGCGCTGCCTGGCCCTGTTATGCGGCGGGTAGCGGCGCATCGGTGGCGATCGTCCTCAACACGCAGCTAGCAAAGTGCTAGCTGCGTGTTTTAAAAAAAATTACGAAAATCGGCCAACCAGGGCCTGAGCTGAGCTGAGCTCGTCCACACGCCAAAGGGGTTATTAAAAGCCATTTTTTCTTTGAATTTTTTAAAATAGATTTTCTCAAAAAAAGTGCAATTTGAAAAAAAAATGTGGGGGCTTATTCCCATGGAAACACTGAATCCATGCCGTTCGTATCGGCGGGTCATTCGTAAGTCGGGGACTACCTATATTATCGTTTTTTTAACAAACGTAATTATAAGTTTAACTTTTAAAACAGGGAAGATTATCGTTTTCACAATTTGCGACTTCATACACATTATTAAATGTTTTTTCATTTGTAAAATATTATTTGTAAATGAAAAATAACACAATATTTTTATAAACGCTATTACCGCTTATCGTTTACACCCTGCGCCCTTTTTTCCCGATGCCCTTTTTGCATGTACGCTTTATAAAGTGCTTTTCTCCAGCAGGACTGGAAGAAAATGGGGAGCTAAGTAGAGGTGCAGGCACTGAGAGAGCACTCGATAAGCTATGCTTTTTTAGGGTCAATTTCACTGGGAACAGCCAGTTGACCTATCAGTGTGTTTGATGAGGGAGGAAACCAGAGTACCCTGAGGAAGCCCATTGCCTGTTGTGCCTATGATAACTAGAGTTTAGATAAGTCTTGGTCTAGTGGTGACTTCCAGTATTGCAGGCTGATTATAAAACCTTATTTTACCTTCTCTAAAGCCATTTCTTTCTCTCTCCCTCTTCCCCATATTAAGGATCTTTTTCGGTTGTCAAGTCAACCGGTTGTGCAATCTTTGGAATATATTACTTAGAATATGTTAACCATTCTTTTTCTCTTGCCATATTTTTGTTTTTCATAAACTCGAGAAATTAACTTTTAGTATTTATTTTACTCTTAGATGGATCCAATTACAAAGAACTTCTGGGTTCTCTGGACACAGCCTTCCTGGTGGCGTATGCTGTTGGCATGTTCCTTAGGTCAGTATGTGGAAACATGGCTTTGAAAAAATTGACACTTGATTACTAATCAGATAATTGCTTCCTGCTGTGTAATAAGAATAGGATAGCTACTGCACAAAATAAGAACTTCTTTCTTCTTTGAAAAAAGGAAATATGGAGTCACATGAAATGTGCCGTAAAGCACAATTAGGGCTCTTTCACATTAGGGCAGATTTTCTGCGTTTCAACGCAAAGGATAAAGTTTGCATTACCCAAGGTGAAATAAAAGTCCATAGACTTTCATTTTAGCTTTCACATATAATGCTGTGTTTTTGTGCGTTGCGTTACACTGCACCCAGGCGCAGTTTTTTGGCCAGCGCTAGCTTTATGCGTTACAATGTTAGTCAATGTAAAACGCACACTATGCGCGTTTTTAATCCGTTAACGCAGGCAATCAGTCCCAGAATGCAACAGAGGAACAATGTAGAAAGTTGAAAACTAAAAGAAAAAAAAAATTACCTGCGTTTTCCTATGTCCTGTAACGCATTGAAAACGGATTAAAAACGCACACTCACTGCAGTCCAACGCAAGCTCTGATGTGAAAGAGCCAGGGATCTCCCTCTGACCCTGTCCGCAGGTTCACTGCTGAAGTGTGGTGGTTGGGGGAATTCAGAATGATGTTGTTTCAAATTCAAACATCAACACTACTGATAGAAAGCTGTACATTCAGGAAACGGTCACTGTCGTATTTATAGCATTAACTGGATACTACATTAACCACTTAAGTACCAGCAGTCTCTGCCCCCTTAAAGAGAGTCTGAAGCGAGAATAAATCTCGCTTCAGACTTCATAGATAGCAGGGGCACGTGTGCCCCTGCTAAACCGCCGCTATCCCGCAGCTTAACGGGGGTCCCTTCACTCCCAAATCCCCTCGTTTCAGCGGGGGAGCGCTTCCGGGTTGGGGCAGGGCTAACCACCGCAGCCCTGCCCCACGCGCGTCTGTCAGCGCGTATCTCCGCCTCTCCCCCGCCCCTCTCAGTCTTCCTTTACTGAGAGGGGCGGGGGAGAGGCGGCGATGCGCCGCTGATAGACGCGACTGGAGGCAGGGCTGCAGCCGTTAGCCCTGCCTCCAGGAGCGACCAAGTCTGCGACCAAGTGTCGCAGTGGGGGATTTGGGGGTGAAGGGACCCCCGCTTAGCGGCGCTATAGCGGCGGTTTAGCAGGGGCACACATGCCCCTGCTAACTATGAGCTCTGAAGCGAGATTTATTCTCGCTTCAGAGTCTCTTTAAGGACCAGAGACCGCTGGTACAAGAAAGGGTGGAATAACGACGAATTGCCGCACATACCCGCCGCAACTGCCGTCCACGTCGGGAACCTCAGCCACCCTCTCTATGATGGCAGAGTTCCTGTGAGCCAGTCGTGAGCCGCTTTCATTGGCTCCTGACCCTGCTTATCATTATAAGCCAATTGGAGTTGCTTACGTTGATAGACAGGGTCAGGAGCCAATGAAATCGGCTCCTGACCCGCTCACAGGGCTCTGCCGGTATAGAGACCGCAGAGCAAGTGAGCTTCGGGGGGGAGACAGCGGCGAGATCATTGGGAGTGACGGAAGCAGCGAGAATGCGCGGCGTCCGTGTATTGCAATCTACGCCCTGGCAGCCAGTTAGCCATCAAAACAGGGCGTAGATTTCAATTAGCGCGGTCCTTAACTGGTATACAATATGTATTTTTATTTTAACATGTTATTAATTTGAGTCAAAGACATGTAGCATAACTATGTGGTCAATAAAGAGCCAGGTTTTTCTAATAATATACACTAATGAGGATTATAGCTTTTAAGGAAATTAAATATTAGAGAACTCTTAAATTCTGAATCAACCCTTGGACAAGGAGACAGGAAGTGTCTATTATAATTCTACCTTAAAGTGACACGAAAGCGAAAAAAAAACCCTTTATGGTATAATTAATTGTATGTGTAGTACGGATTATTCATAGAACATTAGTAAGCAAAGAAAAGAGTCTCATTTTTATTTTCTGTTATATAGCTTTATTTTTATAACATTGCATCATTCTCTAATATTTGCAGTTTACAAGCTACACTTTGTATTTTAAATTATAAAGCAGAGCAGAATAATGTCTCTTTGAACTTCCCTGCAGTAAAACCTTTCATGAACAAGAAACAGTGAGAGACAGGTTGAGATAAGTGCAACAAAAACCAGCACTGTAGCTGACCAAGCTTGGTCGAGGAGCTCAGAGAAGCGCTTTTGCATAGATAACTGAAGTTTCTTAACCCTTCCTGTACTGGAAACAATATGAGACTCATATCTGTGCTACTAATGTTCTATTTCCTATCTGTACTACGCATACAAATCATTATCTTATAAGTTTATTTTCACTTCAGATTCTCTTTAATCAATTCATATAACTAGCTGTGCCTCAGTTTTGTGTTGAGTACTTAAATAACTGAACCACTGCATGCATTTCACATGCCAGAAGGCCAATGTTCAACATCTAGAACCTGGAACTGCCAGACATACAAGGTACTACAGGAGGGGCAGGGGCAAAGAGGGCAGAGCTCAATTTGTCAAGACCTGCTCGATAGTAGAGAAATCAAATTACTGTAGTGCAAAAAAAATGTACCGTATGCTTTTTTGACTGCTATTTTTTGCTCACCCTGCACCTATCTCATGGGCAGCGTACTAATAGGTACGCTTTTAATCATATTTACTATGTTGCAGCAAAAACATAAAGTACTTACATAGTTTTGTTGAAAAAAAGACATCCACCCATCAAATTCAACCAGTAAGGAAAAAAAATTTGGTACAACACAAGCCTGAACCCGCTACATATTCCAACAGATCCGGGGGAAGGAGAAACCCCCTTACAAGGTTTGGGCCAATAAGCCTTAAAGGGGAAAAATTCCTTACCAGCTCCAGATGGCAGTCAGATAAAATCCCTGGTTCAACATTGTCAGGAATTACCTACTAATTATAGCCGTGAATGTCCTTCAATATAAGGAAAGCATCCAACCCCCTTTAAATACAGACTTTGCCTCAACTACTTCTTATGGTAAGATAAACCACATTTTAAGCACCCCTACTGCAAAAATGAGCCAGCCAAACCAGGAGGTGCAGCCCTAAACATTCATCACAATATTAGTGAAACTTAATCTTTTCTCAAACAAAACTGTGCTTCACAGATTATACGGCCAAGTCGTTGTCCTTTTGAGAAGTTCATAGTCTAATACCTACCATAGTCATGTCTCTTTCACAGTCCAAGGTTATCTTTATGTTTCCAGCATTATATCTAGTAAATACATAGAAAATTAAATAACAAATCTGTAATTCTTTCTCTTTAAATCATTACATGCAATGATTGTCTACTCCCTATGCTAATATTAAACCATATTTGTGAAAATCCACTCCATTCATTTACAAAAAAATATTCCCATTTTCAGATCTCCTAGGCAAGGTACCTATCCATTTCTAACACTTTAATTAATCAGGTCTCCGCGTCACTTAGTTGCACTAGGAAGCTAGCACCCTAAGTAAGAAACAAGGTACAAAGTGCCGCAACAAGGTACAAAGTGCCGCATGCTTCAATGAGCTGACTAGCTTTTAGCTCCTGTATTCGCTTGGGAGAATGCAATGGGAGAATAACACAATAGTTGTTGAATTCCTTGTCGTTTGCCATTTCTCTTTGCCTGCAGTGGTGTGACTGGTGAGCGTCTTCCCCTGCGCTATTATTTGTCTGGTGGAATGGTAACCTGTGGTGTGCTTACCGTTTTCCTAGGATTGGGCTTTTACTGGCATATTCATGCCCTCTGGTACTACATCTTATTTCAGGTGAGAATGCTAGATTAAATTAAAGCAATCAAAAAAATAGTAGAAAAAAAGCTTTTAATGTGGTCTGACTGAAATTCAAAAGCCTATTAATACTGTAACTGTTTTCAGCAGATCCTGCAATTCTTGGATCTCTATTTATGTTGTCTGAAACACATTCTCATAGCCACCAAACAGAGCAGAATACTATAGTTTTGTCTTACATATTGTATGATTGTGATAATTAATATTCGTGTGAAGATGGCTGAGCTTGCCTTCACCTGTGCAGCACAACCATATACTGTAGATGGATTAACTCAGTAATCTTGGAGAGGATATAAAGTATCGTGCAGAGCAAAAGCAGAGATGTACGCTGTAGTATCTCCCTGTGTTCTACTAAAGTGAAGATACTTCCAAGCAGTACTTTACACAAATTGGGAAAGTTGGAGACAATTTACACTCACCTAAAGGATTATTAGGAACACCATACTATTATGGTTTGACCCCCTTTCGCCTTCAAAACTGCCTTAATTCTACATGGCATTAATTCAACAAGGTGCTGAAAGCATTCTTTAGCAATGTTGGCCCATATTGATAGGATAGCATCTTGCAGTTGATGGAGATTTGTGTTATGCATATCCAGGGCACGAAGCTCCCCTTCCATCACATCCCAAAGATGCTCTATTGGGTTGAGATCTGGTGACTGCTGGGCCATATTAGTACAGTAAACTCATTGTCATGTTCAAGAAACCAATTTGAAATGATTCAAGCTTTGTGACATGGTGCATTATCCTGCTGGAAGTAGCCATCAGAGGATGGGTACGTGGTGGTTATGAAGGGATGGACATGGTCAGAAACAATGCTCAGGTAGCCTGTGGCATTTAAACGATGCCCAGTTGGCACTAAGGGGCCTAAAGTGTGCCAAGAAAACATCCCCCACACCATTACACCACCAACACCAGCCTGCATAGTGGTAACAAGGCATGATGGATTCATGTGCTCATTCTGTTTACGCCAAATTCTAACTCTATCAACACTCATCAGACCAGACAACATTTTTTCCAGTCTTCAACTGTCCAATTTTGGTGAGCTCGTGCAAACTGTAGCCTCTTTTTCCTATTTGTAGTGGAGATGAGTGGTACCCAGTGGGGTCTTCTGCTGGGACACACAGATAGAGCTACAGCGGATGATTATTTACACCTATTAGAAGCTATATTCCTGCTTCCTATCATTCTGAACACATTTTACTCACAGGATTACAGCCAGTAAAGATTGTTTCTGTATGCTGGATAGCATACAGTCCTCCATAGTAATGCACACAGTGAAACCTGTTCTCTGTAAAGGTAATTTTCTTCACATAAAACATGAAAAGATGAAAAAAAAAAGCCTTTGTATTGCTATTTGCTAGTAATTACTGAAAATATTTGGTATGTGGCATTTAGAATTTTAGTTAACTTTGATAGTTGGTCCTTTAACCAATCGAGCACATTTTGGACCACCTTGATCAACATGCTCGATGACTGGATCCACGGCTAAGCACTTATCTAGCACCCAATCTGCATTTTATTGAGTCAATCTCACAGCATCTGGCTGCTGTTTGTGCTTGCAGATGGTCATAATAACGTGACTTCACTGTGTAGATTGCTTATGGTCTGTCTTCAATGTGACAGGTTCACTATAAAGCCCAATCTACACGATACGATTCTTTATACGATTCTATTTACGATCCGATTAAATCCGACATGTCAGATCAGGATTTGATTTGATTCAATTCAATTTGCCATTGCAAACCGATGGCAAATCGAATCTAATCGAATCCAGATCGGACATGTTAGATTTAATCGGACCGTAAATAGAATCGTATAAAGAATCGTATCGTGTAGATTGGGCTTTAAGCCGCATCTACACACGTAGATGCGGCCGCGATGCTCCTTATCAATCGAGCCGCTGATGCGGCTCGATTGATAAGATCCAACAGGACGGATCTTGCTTCCGCCGATTCCCTGCTCGCTCCCCGCGAGGGGACAATGGCAGGGAATTGAGCGGAAGATAAGCGGCACTGGCGGGGACGAGCGGGGAATCGAATGCGGTGCACGAGCAGCGAGCGGGGACGCGGCGGGCACGCGGATCGCAGCCTCATCTACGCGTGTAGATAAGGCTTTAGATGAGTCCAAAAATGTATGAAGTAAGATTCAAGCTTGAGTTGTAAATTTTGCCTGTTACTTCTTCCTTTATAAATCTGCTCCCACTGGCCACTGTCATTTCTAGTCATATGACACTGCCAAGGGAATGGGTGAGCACTGGTATACTGTAGTAACAGTTTGCCATTGGAAGCAGGTTAATGACGCAGGAATAAATAGGCACAATTTATAACTCAGCTGGACACAGGATTAAGACTGAAAGAGTTTAATAAGCTGTGGTACCTTGTGCATACATTACCACAGAGTACCGCAAGCTACTGCAATGCAAATACATTGAAACTTTGTGAACTTTAAACTCATACAAGTGCATTGCCAGTGCATTTTGACTAAGCACCACTCATTTTGTACAGAAATTGGCTAGGGGTACTGTACTTGCCCAGCTACTTACTGCAGGCCAAGAAGCTGACCATGGTCTGAATATCATCAAGATCCACAGACACCAAACAGGGCCAAACACCTCTCTTCTGGGGTCCTGGAGAATAAGTCTACTGGCCAGTTAAAGATAATAAAATATAACAACCCCCATTACAAATTGGTCAGGGCGGGAGTACTTATCTGATCGCTTAGATTTTTTAAGAGATTGGATGGCCTGATTATTATTTGAAATGGGCAATGGGTCACAGATAAATGATAAATGGACAGGTCAGCCATGCAAAATACATGAGGGTAAAAAATAACGCTTTACACAGCAGTGATAACTCATTTGGGAAAAGAGCCCTGCCCAAATGATCTTACAGTCTAAGGGCATAAGCGGTAGAACAGGTATGGGGAGCTGTGTTCAAGGAAGTGCTCAGTGGATTGTGAAGGGTCTTAGGTGAGATCACATGTTTGCCTGCAGAGGTGAGTTTTCAGGTTCTGCCTGAAGATGGTCAGTGTGGGTGAATGACGAACAGATTGCGGAAAAAAATCCAAAGATGTGGGTACATTCAAGAAAATTTTGTATGCAAGAATAAGAAGAGGTGACTAGAGAGGAGGAGTGGAGAATGTTGTTAGTAGAGCAGAGATTATGTGCAGGGCAATAACAGAAGTTGGTACACCTTTACCCTTACTACTTTGATACAACATTAACCCAGGTGTTGTCCCAAAGAACTCCAGTATACTGCTGTTGGCAATAGCAGCTGACAAATAGAGTTGGGGGAGGGGCCTCCATTGCTCATATGGGTGGTAAAGGCAACAAAGAAGGTTTTTGCATCAACATCTCATCTATAATCTTGCAGAGTACTGTGAATGGTCTGGAATCCATACAGTTATAATTTTTTGCTTTGCTTAACCTGATTTGCCTTCTTAAAACAGAAGGTACTTGCGATAATTCAGCTTTACGGGAACATCTGTGGTTACCCACAATGCACCATTATTGAATATGCAAATTATCTCCATGTTCCTGAAGACAGGCTTGCATCCAGAAACGCTGGTGTATAGCCAGCCTATAGCTTTAAATTTTACAGAGCCACATCAACCCCACATGCAGACAGACAGCCTGTTTCGGACTTTTGGTCCTCCTTAGTACATGGCAGGGATTGATATGGCTCTATGGGATAGGGCTTGGACCAATACAACAGAGTAACCAAGCAGCTCGGGGTGAACCAAACCACTAGGAAAGTATTTGTAGCTTTGTGACTTTAGTTCTTCCACTTGCATAGTTGGCAGCATCAGCTTATATGAAACAGCTAATCTTCCCTTAGTTGGTCTTCTGTTTGTTCTGTTAACTTAAACCAATTCCAATAATTGTATTATGTTATTGTTACAGATATTGGATGGTCTGGCGCAGACTACTGGATGGCCTTCTGTAGTAGCTTGTATGGGGAACTGGTTTGGTAAAGGAAAGTAGGTTACCTGCACTTCTTTAAATACAAAATACTAAAAGGGGGTCTTGGACATTCTACAAATGTAAAAAAGGGAGCCGTAAATATAAACATGAGGTTAGCTAATTACAAGGTACAAAAACAGAGAGAGGAGTTCCCAATGCTCAAACAGAATAACATCTAACTTCTTGCCTGCAATACAATAAAAATAGACATAAAATATATTGTTTAATCCAGTCATATAAGTTAACTGGGATTTTTGACAATTGTTTTAGTTCATGAAGCATGACCACACTATTTAACAATATCTACTGTATAATGCAATGGCAAAAAAGGCTTACAAGAGGTGTCTTCAAACAGTATAAAAATTTATTGAAAAATGTGTCATAACAACCACATAAAATCTTCCCTTACCCCCCCTTAAAAGGGAACCAGAGATGAACGATTCACACAAAATAAACAAACCAGTCGATAGCTTGTAAAGAATAAATGCTCTACCTGATAATTTTGCCACTCTGGTGTGCCTTTTGTTTTTTATCCATTATTGCTCCAGGAAAAATCCAATATGGCCATCGGCTCATATCCCTTCTGCTTCCAGGTTATGAGCTGTTCTGGATGTGCTGTCTAGCCTCTATGAGACTATAGAAAAGCAGGGCTGCTGCTGCAGCCTTTCATCTGTGTGCTTTCAACTTTACTATTCTGGTATGCTGTGTGGCTGCCTGTAGGAAGTGTCTCTCATAGAAATGAAACTGCATACAGTAGATAATAATAATGACTGGCTGCACAGTGCACACAGATCACACAACCACACTGTCTGTTTCGGAGCTTCTTTCTGCAGGAGCAGCCCCTCCCATGTCATCAGCTCTGAGTATGCAAAGCAGGAAAGCTGAGCCAGGAGGGGGCAGGCTTGGGCTTGAAAAGACTCCACAGAAGACTGACTCAGCTATAATGATTCCAGGTCAAACCTAGACTGAATGCTCAGTCAGGGATTCTTATCACAGCTGATAACAGACAGATTAAGCAGAGAAGAATGAAACTAAAGGCTACCAAATGCAAGGACGGGTCCACCGGACCCTCCCGCTGGGCGGTCTTTAGCCGACAGTATGCGCGTGTACACGCTGTCGGCGGACTGATAAGGCTGTTTCTGAACGATCCGCTGACACGCATACTGTCGGCTAAAGATCGCCCAGCGGGAGGGTCCGGCGGACCCGTCGTCGCATTTGGTAGTGCGTGTGTACGCACCTTAAAAGCAGGGTAGGTGTTTACTGTCATGTTCCCACTGAAAAATGTAATAAAATATATGAGGGTGCTTCGTCTCTGGTTCCCTTTAAAAAATACACGGCCGTGTATCTAACAAGTCAGCTGACATGACTCACATATACTCTGGGCCACACAGCACTAACTGAGGCTCTGTAAATAAAGGGTATCACCCCCCCCCCCCCCCATATCGTTAAAGTCCCAAAAAGGAACAATGTCCTCAGATAGCTGGTTCAGCTCAGTGTTAATGGTAACACACTTATTGCACTTATAGCATCACCAGCATATCACTCCACTGTTATGATGGTTTCAAAAGTCCCCACCAATGAGATGCAAGGGATTTACCAAACAATTGAGATTTTGACTGTGAAGTTTTCCCATATTTGCTACTGAAGGAAGCCTGTTTGAGTGATCCGTGCTTTACTGGGCTGGTTTAAGATCTGCCTTGAGTATCAATTGTTTGGTAAATCCCTTGTATCTCATTGGTGGGGACTTTTGAATCCATCAGAACAGTGGAGTGATATGCTGGTGATGCTACAAGTGCAATAAGTGTGTTACCATTAACACTGAGCTGAACCAGCCATCTGAGGACATTGTTCCTTTTTGGGACTTTCACGATATAGGGGGGGTGATTCCCTTTATTTACAGAGCCTCAGTTAGTGCTGTGTGGCCCAGAGTATGTGTGAGTCATGTCAGCTGACTTGTTAGATACACGGCCGTGTATTTTTTAAGGGGGGATAAGGGAAGGTTTTATGTGGTTGTTATGACACATTTTTCAATAAATTTTGATACTGTTTGAAGACACCACTTGTAATCCTTTTTTGCTAGTGATCCTTGTGACAGGAGGTGGCTCCCCCAGAATGGGGTACAGTTATGTGATATGCTATAGTGCATCCCAATAATTTTTCCCTTGTATAATACAATGAGCATGCCAAAAAGACACATTGGCCTCAATGCACAAAGGCATGTTTAATAAAAAAAAATTCTGTTAAAATATCACAAACTGTATTTAAATTATGGAATTCAGAATGCAATCTCTCCAATCCAAGAGCCAGCAAGATATTTTTAGGAAAACGCTTCACTGACAACAATTGCAGAAATTTTCTAAACTTAGATATCTTTTTTTATTTTCCTTATGGAGCATTGGCTAATTAGCTCCTGAGATTTCGTTATGTACATTACATTGCTTCAAAAACTCAAGTATTGTGTATGGAGGTTACGCTATGCGAACAACACACACTACTGCGTAAACACTGGTAAAAGTGCTGTGCGCTGTCTGGACACATTCATTTTACTGCTATTTCCTGAATGAGGTCCATTGTTCTTGTATCCACAAAGTATCAAGGTGTCAGTGTGCCATTGTTCTAGGATATCCAAATGTCAGTATGTCACTGTTCTGGAAGTCCCAAGCATCAATGTTCCATTTTTGTGGGACCTAAAAAAATTAATTCAGATTGTTGCTTAGTTTTTAATGTCTCTAGTTTTTTCTGCTGTAGTTATTGAAGTTCAGTTCTTGCTAATGGCTGATGGCATGTACAGTATGGTGAGAAAACCCTATCCCACATTTTCTGCTCTTTCCTTGTGTGACTTACAGGAGAGGAATCATCATGGGCATCTGGAGCTCACACACTGCAGTTGGCAATATCCTGGGCTCTGTAATTGCAGCAGCTTTTGTCTCCTCGGCTTGGGGCCTGTCCTTCATTGTACCAGGCATTATAATCGGGGTATTCGGGGTAATCTGTTTCTTCTTCCTCATTGAGTGTAAGTCGTGGATGTTACATATGTTTCAAAACTTGATATGTATATGTAAATACAGTTCATTTATGGAAGTTCAGAACGTATAACTCTGGCCTTGTAGCCCTGGATTCCTAAGTCGATTTACATCAGGGACAATACTGTATCTGGTTTGCATGTTCTTCATCTTCATGAATTTCCTCTGGTGTGTTGCATGCACCGGTTCCTTCCCATGTCTCCAAAAAATACTGCTACTTCACAATATTAGCCATATATTTGGTAAGGACATTAGATTATGAGCCCATTTGAGGAACAGAGACACATTAATTATTTTGTGTACTCTGTAAAGTACTACATTATAACTCAGTGCTGCGTAAATACCACATATAAATTAATGAATGCCATCATTACTGATTGGCAAGTTGAGAAATGTAAAAATGTCACACATACAACCTACCCAGGGCTCTTCAGCTTACTTGCAGTACACCATGTTACCTTGTAGCTAAAATCTCATATCTGTGAAAAATCTGTTTTTGAGAACATTATTTTCTGAGCCTTATGAATATGTAAGTTATGTATTCCCACCTCACACCCTCTTCAAAGCACAGCTGGGGTATGCAACAGAACTGTGACTAGAGGCTGTAGTTGTCCCTAAAAACCTTTCTAGATAAAGAGGTTCTGGTGTCTAGGTAGGGATCTACCATTAAAATCTCTAGATATGTGTCTCAACTGTAGGTCTTTCATTCTCCAGGGCTGGAGATCATCGGTGAACATAAATTATCCTGCACATCTGGCCTGTCATTATATAAAAAAAAATTGTCCAATAATAGGTGGTAAGAGTTTGTAACCCTTACCTTGGTAATATGTGTGCGAAGTTTATAATAGAAAATCCAATCCTCAGAGGGGAAAAACTCCTGCAGCCAGTAGAAACCCATCTGAAAAGGTGAAATCCCTCCCTCCCAATCAGCGACGTTTACCCAAGGTTGATTCAAATTCAGCCTCAGACGTAATGGCTTCTGGGTAATGACATCGCATGAAGCTCCTTCTTGGTTGCAAAATAGATTATGCTGATGATTTTTAAGGCATGATATCTTCACGGAAACCCCCAACCTACCTCGAAATTGCAGTCCGCAGGTTCACAGGATAGCTTTATATACCCTATTTCAGGATCCAGTGAGACTGCAATTTGTCAAAAAATTGGGGTATCCCCTCCCTATACTCACAATTTGGAGTGTGTAGAAGGTACAAGTGCTGAAATATCAGGCCTTAGATATTATGTAATGTAAAAAAGGTGCCCGGTAAAAAGGGTGCCAAAGATGGCTGCTAGTAGAATACCAGTAAAATTAATGATAGTCTACTACTTAATTACGATAGTAAAATATCGGTAACCCTACTCTCACACAGAACCCTCCCTCTACTGGTGCCTAACCTAGGACCACCCCCCCCCCCCCCCTGGTGTTGCCTAACCTTAACCCCCCTAGTGGTGCCTAACCTTAGCCTCCCCCTGGTCATGCCTAACTTTAGCCAACCCACTGATGCCTAACCTCAACCCCTCCCCAACCTTAACCCCTAAGGACACCCCCACACTCCTAACACTCAAGAACCCCACCACCTAACCCCAATATTAAAAGCTGTGATTAGCAGCTACAAATGGTAAATAGAGGCTATGAACAGCTAAACAGCAACTAGAAGTGGTTATAAATGGTAAATGGCAGATATAAACCTCGGGCACTCAAATTACCGTTTCTAGCTGCTAATTGCGGCTTTTAGCATTGCCACCTATGGCAGGACAAGGGGAACTTCAGCCTAAACAAACATACTGTCATCAAGTTACATTAGTTATGTTAATTAGAATAGATAGGTAATATAATCTCTTACCCATCCTGTTTTAAAAGAACAGGCAAATGTTTGTGATTCATGGGGGCTGCCATCTTTGTCATGGGGGCAGCCATCTTTTTGGTTGAAAGGAGGTGACAGGGAGCAGGAAATACAGTTCCAAGTGTTCTGTGTCCTGATTACCCCTCCCAGCTGCACACGCTAGGCTTCAAATGTCAAATTCAAAATGTAAAAAAAAAAAAAAATTTGCACCAAAACAGCAGAACGAGAACAACAAAATCAGAAATCCCATCATGCTTTGCACAGCATCAGGGGAAAAAAGCCTGGGCAGTTTTCTTCTGTGCAGCTAAAAATGAGGCTTGTATAAGAGAAACAAAGTTCTGGTGCTGTGAAACTGTTAAAGAAACACAAAGCCTTTTCAGTGCTGCTGAGTCGATTTTTAGTCCGGAGGTTCACTTTAACAGGGTGCATTCAACGCTTTTTTTTACTCCTTTGTAAATATAAGCAGCATAATACTGAAGAAAGTGTGATCAGACACAGCAACAGCATAGTAACCTAGTGTAGAGGAGAGAAACAGCAGGCAGAAATAGCAGAAAATAACAGTACGAAAACTTGTTTCACACTGAAAACCTCATTCAAGGAGCAAGAATCGGTCCCTGAATTAGGATCGTTATGGGAAATTCAGCAAAATAGAGACAATTTTGCAGAGAAAAAAGGCGTGTGCCTTCAAATAAGGGAATAAAGAACCTCTTTTTAGCTCTGCATGCCAGGAATAAACATAATCCCTCCCATATTGCATGAGGCAGTTTTTCACCAGCGCACTGACAGAATAAAAGGATTTTTTTCTCTCTTTTGCTTATTATTTCTTCTTTTCCTCACAACACACTCTCTTTTCATTTGTTTTGCAAAAAAAAAAAAAATCTCTCCTTGCAGTTCCCCTTTAAATCCAGAATAGCCTGATTTTTTTTTTATTTATTTTGGCCACATGCTCTTGACTTCAATCACACATCTGCTTATTTACTAACCTACCCTCACAATGATCCAGTATGACCCAAGTGAGGGTTGCAATGTTTTTACAATAGCAAAACAATTATTAAGACATCAGAGCGAGTTCTGCAGGTTGGCTTATTTCTTCCAGATAAGCGGAATCTTAGTAAATCAGGCCCAAGGTGTCTGGACTTCTCAGCGTTTTGCTGCTTATGAAACCCACGTTATCCATGCTTTCTTTGCAGATCCAGAAGACGTTGGATGTACCCCTCCTGTGCAAAATGTGAGTCATTATTTTTTACATGGTGAAGGGGACCTGCAATTCAGCACGGTTCCTCCTGAGGGCTCATTTCCACTATCGCGAATTTGCATGCGTTTTTCGCATGCAAATTCGCATAGCAATACAAGTGAATGGGACTGTTTCCACTTGTCAGGATTCCTTTGCGTTTTTCTGTGCAGAAAAAATTCGCATGGCAGAGCCATCAGAATTCGCATACCGCATACCGCTATGCGAATCGCATACAATGCATTTAATAGGAAATTCGCATGAGGTTTGGGTATGCGAATTTTCATGCGAATTTTCATGCGAATTCGCACAGAAACAATGGAAAAGCACACCAGCACTGCCATGGTTAAATTCGCATACATCGTCATCCATGCGAATTCGCGTGCGAATACGCATGAAAATTCGCATGGACCCGCATGCGAATTTCGCATCCGCATGCGAATTTTTACCGCGGCGATTCGCACCGCACAAGTGGAAATGCAGCCTCAAACACTCTCATCAGGAAGCTGCCAATGTCTACTTCCCGTCCTGTATACTGTTCTTGGTCAGTGGAGCTATACTCTATCATTGGTGTGACTAGGATAAATGTGCGAAAATGAACACGTCCTGGGAGTCAATCAATAGAACACTTCATTAATAAGTAGAACACTTCATTAATCAGTAGAACACTTCATTAATCAGTAGAACACTTCATTAATCAGTAGAACACTTAATTAAACGTTTTAGAGACAGTTACACCCAGCAAACTGTAAATTAAAAATACAGCTAGTACAATTACCTCATAGCTGTCTTTCTATTATCTTTCAATAGTCCCCAATACAACAGAAGTCAGACTAACGGTGGCCATACATGGTACCATTTTTTAATCCAATCTTACCATTTCTTTGTAATATAAGGGAACTGCCTAAATTATCCTTTCAATATATTCACTTAATTTACCCTTATACTACATAGAAATGGTAAGATTGGATGAAAAAATTGTACCATGTATGGCCACCATAAGTTGTGTGAGGACCGGTTCACACTTGCTTAAAAATTGTACCCATTCAGGACTTTTTTTTAAAGCTCCAATTAGCGCAGGAAGCGGATCCTAATATGAAAACTAGTGTAGTTTAAGGGTAAACTTAGTAAATACTGTATATTGAATGGAAAATTTAGGCAGTCCCTTATATTACATAGAAATGTTAAGATTGGATGAAAAAGATCATTAGTGTACAAATACAAGGAATTTAACCAGAACAGTGCTGTTCCTTTATGGTCAAAAATGTAAACTGGATTTTGTTGGTGGCTTAGGCAGTTACACATACTGTATTATGCTTCTATCAGGATGAAGGAGAGGACAAACCATACAACGATCAGGTCATGAATAACAGTGCAGAAGACTTGCACAAGACTGGAGCAGACATAGAGGATTCTGGGAATTACCAAGATCTGGCTGAACGCCCACCGGCTATCACACTCTGGGGAGCTCTGAAGATACCGGTAAGCAGTGGCCCCATACATATCCTGTACGTTTTTATCTGTCTTCAGTGACCTAACTATAGTAATTGACTCTGTGGCAAGGCTTACACTATCCCCCTCATTGGGATTTTACACTGCTCCCCAAGCCCTGCACTTCCTTATCCTACATAACCTGTACTCCAAAAACTGCAATGGAAAAATGCCTGAACATGGACTGGGAACAATGATTTATAATATGCAAACCATACATAGTGGTTTGTTTTTTACCTTTTAAACATTCATGGAAAGATGATGTAGCAGCTCATGCCAGGCTCTGGGCAAGTCCTCAGGAACAGGAGCCCCATGTGATCACAAACTCTACAACCCCTATTCCTACCCCACTGATTACCCAATGTTTTCTCATAGCTGCTTTTTTCTTTGCAGGGTGTTGCAGAGTTCTCTCTGTGTCTGTTCTTTGCCAAGCTGGTCAGTTACACCTTCCTGTACTGGCTTCCACTTTACATCGCTAACGTGGGTAAGATTATGAATTATGTTACTAGGAATGCTGAGAAAAGAGGCAGGGACAGCTCTGGAGTAAAGAATATTTTAGCTCAGGAATTGTTGGGCTATTAAACTTGTTTTAAAACTACATTGTGGCTTTGATGTTCCAGCTCACTTTGATCCCAAGAAAGCCGGAGACATGTCTACTCTGTTTGATGCTGGGGGTATTATAGGTAAGACCATGTTCTAGTGTCAGCTTTTCAACTAATAATGTGAGGTTGAGGGGAACCCCTGTATTTAGTTATGTTGTTAGATTAAAATAATTTATATCTGAATACACAAGTATTAGGAACAGAACAGTATGTGTGTGTATAACGAAAATATAAGTGCTAATGGCATCACTACAGAAACATTCTATATGGTGCAAGTTTCTGACACCCTCCTGGTGGTCAGAAGGAAAACTCTAAAAAGTGGGCTTTCTGATAATAAGTCTCCATAATGCTGCCTACAAGGAAGCATTCTGCTGTGGCCACTGAGCTTACATCTCGAGTCTCCACATACACAAGCATAGCTTTTAGAGTGTAAATTCATGAAGGAGGCTGCACCAGTGATTGATAAATGGCAGAGAGTCAGCAGCCATTATAAGATACACACAAAAGAAATGTGAGAAAGATGAGATAACTCTAGCCAGCAGATAGTGAAGAAGAGCACCTACCTGTCCAAAGAGCATATATTTGCCAACCTGCCCACATCCACCTGCAAGCTCCAGCTGCTGTCCTGCAACAGCAAGCAGTTGCGAAGCTTCCTGTAGACAACCAAAGGAAGGCAACCATCAGCCTGCTCTGGTCTTTGGCCTTCGCAGAAGGGTGCGTAGCTCCAGACCACAAGAGAGATATCTAGAAGGAAGAGACGCCCTTGTAAACTCTAGTAAGCTCCTTAGGATTCCACCAGCAGCACTTCTCAGGAGATTCCTCAGCCCTGTAGCACCCTGTCACCTCTTAGGGGACTCCAGTTCCCCAAGCTAAAGAATTGCATGTTAGCACACCAATTATATGCAGATAAGTCTATCTGCATATAATTATCAATTCATGGTTCAAAAAGCCTATCTGCATATAACTGGTGTGCCGACATCCAATTCTTTACAGGATCGACATTGGCGGAGTTGTACATCGTATTATTGTCTGAGGGCCCAGCATCACTTTCATGGCTTATACCATATGGTATGCAAAGTAGAATATTTGTTTTCCAGTTCCCCATGCAGCCCCTCACTTAGAGGACTTCTAATCCTACAGCTCTCCCTCTCTGCATCGGTCCCCAGCACTCCTTCTCTTCCTTGGCACCAAACCTTTCCCTATGAAGCTGCCAGTGCCCTCTCACCTCCTCAGGGGCTATTTACACTTCTATGGGGACCCCTCAACCCCCCGCATCACTCTTACCTCTTAGGCACCCCTCCTAAAGAACCTCATCACCTTTCTCCAGGGATTCCCACAGCACATTGTCACTACTTAGGGAATGCTAGCTCCTCAGCATCCCCCTCAGCACCTTGCTCACCTGTCCTCCAGGGACCCCTCACTCCCTAGCACCACACTTATGTTTTAGGGGACCCCCTCACTTCTCAATGTACTCCTCAGCCCTAAAGAACATCGTTATTTTTCTTCATGGTTCACCCACACCCTCCAGGCATGTCCCAGCATGCCTCTCACCTCTCTTTAGCAATGCTTGCTTACCTCGCTGAGGACACTTCAGTTCCCTAGTATCCCTACCCCTCCCCTCAGGATATTGCTCTTCTCAGAGTTCACCAGCTTCCCCCTTACCTTTCCTCACAGGTCCTCCAGCACCCCTCACTTCTCTTGGGCTCTTCAAGCTCTCTTCTAGCAACACCTCTCACTTGACCCTCAGATGCCAGCATCTTCCTCGTCTCTCAGGGGACCTCACAGTCCTCAGCAATCCCATATCTTTTTTCATCTCTCCTCACAGCACACTCTGCACCTCTCAGGTTAAGCACCAATTCCCCAATATTTTTCTTTTCTCTCAGGGACCCGCACAGCCCCAGAATCCCTTATCACTTCTCACAGGATACCCTCAACTCTCAGGGGACCTGTCATGATCGCTGCTGCAGCAGGTACTGCTGGCAGTAGTAGTGCTGCAGCTCAGGCAGTTCTGATCTCTTTCCATGCTAGCCGCATAGCTTTGTCTGCCTTTCCCTGCTGTCAGCTTGTGACTGATTATCATTCACCTGTGTGGGAATCTGCATGTCTGCTCCCATTGGATGACCTCAGTATAAAGATCTGCTTCCTGCAGGGCTCCTCAGGTTATCATAGCTTCAGCATAAGCCTGTCTTGCTGCTGCTTCGGCCCCAGTTCGTGTTTCTTGTTCAAATGATACTTTGCTGGTCTTGCATCATATATTGGTTCATTGCCAATATATATGCATACCAGCACGTTTGTTATTTTCTTTATATTCGTGTTATGTTAATATATCAGTGCAGCTGATATATACGTACACGAACGGTTTATATTCTGTGTTCAGTCAGTCAGGTTCCAGCACGTTTTGGTAGTTTGCGCGTATTGTGATCACCCGTGCTGAGTTAGTTATCCTGCTCCTGGTTCTGTTTGTGGATTGCGCTCATCTCCGCGTGGAGGTAGCAAAACCTTCTGAGTCCTGTTCCCTGAATTGCTCTAGTTCCTAGTCAGTGTTCCTGCTTATGTCATATATATCGGTTCATTGCCGATATATACATATGTTAGTCAGACGTTTATAGTTTCATTGATAGCTGTAATTGTAATACGCTAGGAATACATACTTATTGTATATTTGTCTGTGTTACGTTCATCTATCTCGATTCTGCTATTTCCTGACTATCCTGTCCTGTCTTTGTGAGGCACGCCATCGCTGCAAACACATTGGCTGCCTCACTCCAGTCTGTCTTGTTGTGGACGCTTGCTGTCACCAAGTAGCGGCTAGTTAGCAAGCGTTCATTCTGTCTACCTGTCCTGATCTCCTCAGTTCTGGTTTATGCGCTCCGCGCTACCTTGCGCTGAGACGCTATCGCGAAAGTATTGTTTGTGGCTGTCGGATCTGCACCGGCTCTGTGCGCCACAATCTCCTGTTAGAGTCAGTCCTCTCCTCCACTAAACTGGGGATATCCTGATTCCTGGTGCTAGTGTGTGCACCTCCTGCACGTCAGCTCATGCGTTGCATGCTGACTGTGGAGAATACACCACCAAGCCTAACAGGACCCCTCAATTCTCCAGCACCCTCTCACTTCTTACAGGAGTCCTCACTCAATCCTCAGGCCCGAACAAAGCTAGAGGCCTGTGTATTACCCTACATTTCCCTACCCATGACTATCTGAGTACCCCCATTGCGGTTGTCTAAGTACCCCCATTCTGGTTGTCTGTTTCAGTGTTTCCCAAGTGCCTGCCTTTCATGTTTTCCAACCCCCCCCCCCCCCCCCCCGCTCCATAGCTGACTGTGTTACAATGGCTGTCAATGCTGTGTTCTTTCCCTCCTATTTCCCCCCATTGGCTGTATGCAAAATTACCAGTGCCTGCAGTGGCTGTTACCATCATTGCCACTCACATGCATTTTCATCCATATTGTGCCACCAATAGCTGTGAGCTTTTGAGGAAGTTGTTATCCTCATAAAATATGCATCAGGCATGTCATCAATATGGTGCTACATGTTTTATTCTTCATTGGGCTTTATGTTGTATAGTTCATTGCCGGTCTTGGTCTACTGACCCAGCATTAATTTACTGCAGCAGAGACTGTGATATTTCCTTCCTCTCTCACTGCTTCCCCAACTATAGTTGCCATTAATGTAGAAAATACCCCAATAACTTTAACTCCTAAAGCTTGCTGTCTGGGGGTAACAGAGGACTCTGAGCAGTCATTTAAACCTACATATGAACACATTAACAACCTCCTGCTACTTCCAAAAATGTCTTGAGAATGTATCCCTTCCTTACACATGATGCTACTAAAATGCTTGTACATGCTCTAATAATTTCCCTTCTTTTTTTTGGTTTAACACAAAATTTTATTAAGTGAATTCACAAAGCATGAACAACTAAGTCAGAAGCAGTGAACAGTCATTATAAACATGTAGATATACAAATACCCGTATAGGATTCTATATGCAATGAACATCCTTAAAGAGTGTTATTAACATTGTAATATACAAGAGAGAGTGATATAAACTTGGAAGTAAGTAGAACTTAGAAGAGAGTCTAAGAAGAGAGATAATAATAAAAATAAAAATAATAGAATTAGGAAGAGAAGGTCTATTTGTGTGGGTCTGTCTTTCCGTTTAGTAGTTGATGTCAAAGGTGTAACATCCTCAGGTCCCTGTTACCATTCCAATTTCCATTTCAATCATGGGGGCATATAATTCAAGAAGTATTTTTCCCATGGATCCCATATTTTATCATAGGTGGTTTCTGAGTCTCGTAATAGAGCTGTTAAGAACTCCATTAGCTTGGTCCATCTGATTTTAGCCATAATCTCAGGCATTGTAGGACAACAGGGACTGCGCCAATTGGAGGCTAGTGAGAGTCTGGTGGCCGTCAGGATGTGATTTATTAGTCTCACAGTATATTTTTTGATTTTAGGGATAGGCTTGCCTAATAACATGTATATAGGATCCATGGGGATGTGAATACCTGTTACTCTTAGGATCAGGACCTGAATATCTGTCCATAGAGATTGAATAGCTGGGCAAGACCAAAAGATATGTTCCAGGGAACCTATATGACCACACCCCCTCCAACAAGTGTTAGATACATCTTGATAAATCTTAGCTAATACTTCAGGGGTTCTATACCATCTGAATAGTATTTTATAGATATTTTCTTTCACTTGCGTGCACATAGAAGTGTGCTTAGCGTTTTCCCAGATAGAAGACCAGTCTTCCAAGCTTATGGTTTGGTTCAGAGTTTGTTCCCACTTTGTCATATATGGATGATTAGGTTTTGCGGTACCAGATTTATCAAGAAGCAAGGTATAAATTGCTGAAATAAGGCCTTTTTGATGTCCTTCATGCTCACACAAGCGTTCAAATGGGGTGTAAGTAGGTATGGGGTTAGTGTCCTTAGAGAGGGATTTCAGGAAATGATAAATTTGATTGTATTCCATAATAATCTTAGCTGTGAATCGTGTCTTCTCCTCTATTGTTTCTTTGGTTACAATTTTTCCTGTTCGTGTGTCAATCCAGCTGCTGAATGTAGTGTATTGAAGGGTGAACCATCTGCCCATAAAATCTTCTGTCATACCTGGAGTGAAGGCCGGGTTTCCTAGTATGGGGTATAGTGGGGATCTGAGGTTGGCCGTTTTTGCGGTTGCCCGCCATATTTGTAGTGTGAATTTAATAGTAGGGAGTAAGTGAGTAGTAGGGATCTTAGGTGGGGTCTGGGGCCAGATTAGAGCAGGTAATGATATTGGGAAGATACTCATTGCTTCAATGAGGCCCCATTTAGTGAATGTTTTAAGAGTGGACCATTCGGAAAGTTGTCTTAGATGTGCCGCTTGATAGTATAATTTTAGGTTGGGTACTCCCAGACCTCCTTGTTCCCTGGATGCCATTAAAATCGTGGATTTGATTCTGGGTTTGGAGTTATTCCAAATAAATTTTAGGAAAGCACGCTGTAGTATTTTAAACTGTAAGGGTGGTACTTGTATGGGAAGGGTCTCAAACAGATATAATAATCGTGGCAATACATTCATTTTAAGGGAGTATATTCTGCCAATCCATGATATCTTATATGCCGTCCACTTATGTAGGTCTGAGAGTATAGATTGAATTAGAGACGGATAGTTTGCTTTATATAGTGTAGAGTAAGTTTGAGTCAGATGAATACCTAAGTATTTGATGGTGTGTGTCCTCCAATTGTAGTGAAAAGTGTTTTTTAAGGTTTCAAGTAGGTTTTGTGGAGTCTTAATAGGTAGTGCCTCCGTCTTTTCCTGATTAAGTTTAAAGCCTGAGATGGATTCAAAGTTCCGTAATATGGTGTGTAGGATAGGAAGTGTAGTGAGTGGTTGGGTCAAGGTTAACAGGATATCATCTGCGAAAAGCGAAATTTTATACTCTCGGGTTCCTTGCCTAATGCCCATAATATCTGGATTCTGTCGTATTGCACAAGCGAGTGGTTCTATACTAAGAGCGAATAATAGAGGGGAAAGGGGACATCCTTGGCGTGTACCATTGTGAATAGGGAAGGGTGTTAGGGACGCGAAGGGCAATTTTACTGAGGTGGATGGAGAAGAGTAGAGGAATCGTATTAGAGTTAGAAAAGGTCCGTTGAACCCCTGATGTTCCATAACTCTGAAGAGGAATGGCCATGATAATCTGTCAAAAGCCTTCTCTGCATCCAAACTTAGAAGCAGAGAAGGCTTCCCAGATCTATTCATTAGTTCTATCAAATTGACTACCTTCCTTGTATTGTCTCCTGCTTGGCGGCCTAATATGAAACCAACCTGGTCATTGTTAATTAGGAATGTGAGGATTGGGTTTAAGCGGTTAGCCAGGACTTTAGTGATTATCTTAAGATCCGCATTAAGAAGCGATATTGGTCGGTAGCTTTGTGGGAGTTGTGGGTCCTTCCCTTCTTTAGGGATCATGGTAATGAGGGAGCTTAGAAATGAGTTGGGAGCAATTTTCCCTTCCATAAGCGTATTGGCTAGGAGGGTCAAATAGGGGGCTAAAATGAATTTAAACTTTTTATAGTAAGAATATGGTAGACCGTCAGGGCCAGGGGCCTTAGAAGAAGGTAAGAATTTAATTACTTCTAGAATTTCTTCAGTAGTTATAGGGGAGTTTAGAAGTTGGACGTTTTCTTCCGTTAGTTTTGGTAGGGGTAGTTGATTTAGAAACTCGTCTATTTTAAGCATATGTGTAGGATGGTGGGATGGTTGGGGGAGATTATAAAGTTGTTGATAGTAATCTGTGAAGATTTGGGCAACTTTTTGAGGGTGGAAGTGTGTGGTTCCTTGAGGATCTTTAATAGAGTAGATATGTTGTTGGGATGATTTCGGATTTAATTTTCTAGCAAGAATGGTATGGGGCTTATTACCCCTTTCGAAGAAGAGTTGTCTGGTCCATCTCAGGCTTTTTTCCAGTTGTGTGGTTTGGAGGGCTTGGATTTCTTGTTTTATATTGTGCAGAGCGGTGTAGTGTGTCTGGGAGGGTTCGTCTTTATAGAGGTTTTGTGCCTGTTTAAGTTTTGAATGAAGGGTTAGGAGTTTAGATGTCGCTGCTTTTTTACGTTTGGTAGCTTCCGAAATGAATACTCCCCTAATAAAAGCTTTGTGAGCTTCCCAGAGTGTCCCTACTGATGAAACCGAGCCCTTATTTATGTCAAAGTAAGATTGCAACTCATTAATAATTTCCCTTCTTGATGACTGTAACACCATTCTCTGTGGCCTGCCAAAAAAACCTCTCCAATCCCTACTGAACTGCTGCTTGTCTCATCCACCTCTCTTCCCGCACCTCTGATGCCCCCCCTCTATGCCAATCAGCCAAAGTATCCAGTTTTAACTCCTAACACTATCATACAAAGCTCTACATAAGCTATCCCTTCCAGTCATTTCTTCATTAATCTCCAGATATCATCCTTCCCGCAACTTTTGCTCCTCCCAGAGTTAGAGACCCTTTTGTCTTCCAGTTTGGTTACTTTCAAACTACACATGAATAACAAGTATTTGTACTTGTGTCACTGGATGTCTCGATTGTACGGTGTGTTGAACTGCTAATGTACCTATGCTTCCCCTTTTTGTATATTTTTGGACTACAGTATATATAGTGATATGGAAGATGTTGGCGCTATATAAATAAAAAAAAAAATTAATAATGATCTTAAATGTGATAAATTTAAACTTGATGTTGTAACGATCGGTGTAACACAGAGAGGGTCTGATTACCGGTGAACTGCAGTATCACCGACAATGCAGAATATACCCGATTATTGATGATCTGCAGTATCACCGATAATCAGATATATATTCTAACCTCTGGACACCTGAGCAACGAGTGAGTGTTAATGCAACAGTAATACTTTGAGTTCACACAGAAGTACCTTCCGTGGCTTAGACTCTCCCGGGGGAGGAGCTAAGCAGAGAGAGGAAGGACAGAGTGTGAGTGACACCAATGAGGGAGTGTCACTAACAGATCTGGGAACTGCCTCTAACAGTAAGGCTAGTTCTCGAGGTCGGGCAAGCCAGGTCGTTAACACACAGACAGATAAGGTACAGATTCGGGAGACAGATACGGAATCCAATGAACAGGCAGGGTACGGCAACAGAGTATCAGAATAGCAGGGTACAGAATCAGGAGGCAGATACAGAGTCCAGGAACAGGCAGAGTTTGGCAACAGGTTATCAGATATAGCAAGGTACAGAATCAGAGATCAAAAGGAATAGTCAGGCAGGCAGAAGGTCATAACAAATAATACAGTAATTTCCTAACGCTAAGGTGTGAGATCCTTGGCCGTCAACACCTTTGGAAACTATGCTAGAACACAGATACAGACAGGTCTGAGTGCTACCACTAAGTGATCGCAACGCCAGACAACCAGAGAATGACCAGCATCCAGTATATATACTTCAGTGCTCTCCAGCACCTCCCTTAATTGCTGGACCAATGAAAGATGCTGCAAAAGTCAGCTGACCGGCCTGGTCAGCTGACCTTCCTCTGACTGCCATAAAAGCCCTGCCTCTCTGCGTGCGCACGCGTCCTCCTGAACCAGTGTGGACTATTAGTCCCAGCCACACCAGTCATGTGTTGTAATGTAGTAGCCGTATGGGATGCGGAATCCGCCACCACGCTGTCCGAGCGTGCAGCGTTTTCTCCGCGTCCCACCTTACTGTGAGAGGCAGGCCTATGCGTACAAACCGCCGCGTCAAACGCGGCGGTTTCTCCGCGTTCCTCTATGCCAGAGGCGGAAACAGACGCCTTATCTTGCGGCCATGCGGCGGCTTTTCCGTGTTTCTTCACAGTTGTAAGCCTTATTTATTGAGCAAAAGTAATAGTGGTGTAGGGCTCATGTCTTAAGTAGCGATATGGGAATTAAATAGGAATAATATCTATTATTTATAAATAATATTGAGTTTCTGTCATTAGCCAAAAATAAAAATGATGCATTAGGATAAGTCATGGAGATCATAAGATCACATTTACAGTGGCACATTGCGGAGCTGCGTTATAAAGTCTTATAACGCAGCTTACTGCACTGCAATGAAAATCCTATGGGATGTTCACAGTGCGATGTTAATGTCGCACTGAAAAATGCTTGCAGTGCGTTACCTCTCAACGCAGACACTATGCGACCATAGAGATACAGACTGACTGACACATACAAAGATTATAGAATCCCCTTGAGGAACAATAGATTCTACCTGGGACTCAGAACTTGCCACTATTTCTTAGCATAGCAAGAAGGGGTATTCATTTTTTTTGGAAGAAATAGCATAAAAAAGACATACTGCATATCAAATCAGATTGTAAGCAAAGGAATAATGATGTTATGAAAATATATTGCAATAAGTGATCAATATTTTTATTTAATGGTTTGCGTATTTCTTCTTTATCCAGCTACATGATATATGACACTAATCTGTCATCTCAACTATCTATAATTTAAATTCATACTTTTTGTGAAACCTAACAAATAAGCCTAGGTAGACCTAATCCTGACTTTACACTGACCAAACCTTTATGTCAACCATCACTTAAACCTCACCTGATCTTCCAGTCCCTTGAAATTATTATTTATATAGCACCGACCTCTTACGCAGCACTGTACAGAGTATATATTGTCTTGTCACTTAACTGTCCCTCAGAGGGGCTCACAATACATATTAAACAGCGCTGGACATTAGTAAAGGTTACAGACAATATTTAGGGGTGACATACAGCAATAAGACAATACATGAATACATGCAAACCAAATCACGCAGCACAGTATGAGTACAAGGTAATGCTTAGTCAGTCCCTGGATGGGAGCATGGAGATTAGGCATGTCGAGTTTACTCAGATCTATAGGATGGGTGTACGGTAATAGAGGTGCGTGAACAGATAGGAGACATAAGGACCCTGCTCGAAGGCTTACAATCTAGAGTAAGAGGTGGGGACACCAAAGGTAGGAGACCAGAGTTCAGCTGCGGGTTTAGAGCACTAGTGAGGGGGGGGGGGGGGGGAGTAGGCCAGAGTAAAAAGGTGAGTTTTCAGGGCCTTCTTGAAGATGTTTGAGGGGAAAAATGGGATTGGGTGATGCGGGGGGCAGTCAGGAAAAGTTCATTGGAGTGAGCGGCTAGGTGTGTACCTCTGGGTAAGAATGGAAATGTAGGTTGAGCAGATTTTGTGGACAGATTTGTAGGCCAGACACAGTATCTTGAATCTGATTCTGGACTGGATAGGAAACCAGTGGAAGGATTCACTGAGGGGAGCCGCTGTAGTGAAGAGATGGGAGGAGTGGATAATTCTGGCTGCCGCCATTCATGACAGACTGCAACTCGGGTCATAGGGAGACCAGACAGAAGGGCATTTGTAGTAGTCAAGGAGGGAAATTATGAGGGCATGGATGAGGAGTTTGGTGATGACAGAGGTCAGGAAAGGGCGGATCTTGCAGATGTTACGGAGGTGGAAGTTGCAGGACTTTGTGAGGTTTTGGATGTGGGGGGTGAAGGAGAGTGTGGAGTCCAGGGTGACACCCAGACAATGGGCTTGAAGAGCGAATGGTAGTGTGGTTAACAGTGACATTCACATCTGGGAGGGTCAGGGATGGCCGGGGTTGGAAGATCATCAATTCTGTTTTGTCCAAGTTTAGTTTCAGGAACCTAGCGGACATCCAGGAGGAGATGGCTGATAGACAGGAGAAGACCTTGTCCATGGTAGTGGTGGATATGTCAGGGGTGTCGAGGTAAATCTGGGTGTCATCTGCATATAGATGATAAAGGAGAAGATAGGGCGGTAGTTGGAGGGTAATGAGGGACAAGGGAGGGTTTCTTGAGCAGGGGTAGTACAGTGGCCTGCTTGAAGTCTGAGGGGAAGGTGCTTGTGGATGGGCTGAGGTTAAACAGGGCAGTGTAACGATTGTGGAACTTTCTCCGTGATCAGCGCACAACGCGTGCGCAGACACGGCGGAAATCCTCCACAAGCGTATATTTGCAGGCACCCAGCAAAAGGTGCTACGCACCTGTAGAGGGAAATTCCTGTCGGCAGATGGCGCTGGGGAGTGCAGAGGAACCAATCCTCTGTACCTCCACAAGTGCCAGACAGGAATTGTACGAAGCGCAGAATGCAATCGCAAGAGAGGTGATTGCGAATGAGAGCGAGCAAAGGGACAGGTTGTATGTGTGTGCGCCAATCCAGTCGCCACCCTGCGACCGCACACACACAACAGCAGATATGAAACAGGAACGCGATCGCGAGAGGTGCGATCGCCAGACGTGACACAAGGCAGATGAGAACAGAATACGAGGGTAGCAAAGGCACAGCAAATAATACAATAAGGAGATACGGAAAATAACAAGCGCTAGCTAACCGCGAACACCGCACTCATTCGCAACAGTGCACGCGGTTATGCGCGGTCTCCACGTGATAAGCACAATAGAGACAAGCACGCCTAACTAACCATCGACAGACAAACATGAAACAGAGGACGCGAGCGCTTGCTTAACGGTTACCTCACCGAGCCTCCAGCAAGCGTAGCAGACAAGACAGACCCACGAAAACAGGGACAAGCGAGAGATAGGATCCACAGCACTAGCGAAAAGTGGCTAGCGCGATCCAGGTACAGAGTAGCAGAACAGAAGGATCTCCAGCGCTAGCGAAAAGTAGCTAGCGCGATCCCAGAAGACAGAACAGAAGGATCCCCAGCGCTAGCGAAAAGTAGCTAGCGCGATCCCAGGAGACAGAACAGAAGAGATAGCTGGTAGCAACCGCTGCACCAGCTATACTCCAAGAACAGAGATCAGAACCATTTCCTGTCGACCACCTTTGGGACAGGACAATGGCAACAGGCAAGACAAGACAGAACAGGCAATACAGATAATACAACCTGACTGGGCTAGAAGGGGAGCCTAAAGCAACCCCCAGGAATTAACTATACTAGATAGCAATGGCTGACACTCCAGCAGTGTCCATCAGGAACAGACCATGGAAAGGAAATGACCAGCAAAGCCTTCTGGGAAACATAAAGCTCTTATAGTGCCAGTCATCAAAGAAGGCAGGTAGGGGATTTGCATAACGAATGTATGCAAATTCCCCAGCAAGAGAACAGACCAGAACTTGCAATGGAAAGACAGGTCTCTGTTCCAGAGTCCTGCAGCATGCAAACCTAAACAATGGTCAAAAGGCTGCCTGCCTGCGCAGGCAGCTGAGCGGATTCTCACAGTACCCCCCCCCCCCCCCCCCTCTAGGGATGGATTCCAGACATCCCTCAAAACTGGTATCATCACAAAACTCTAACTGAAGACTCATGAAGGTCGGGGCAGCCCGACAAGGCACAATTCCAGAGTCAGTCCATCCGAAACCGACCTCATCGGAAGCAGAAGCCACGGAAACATGCCCATCAGCACTACAAGTCTCAGCGTAACACCCATCAGGACTGTGGACACCAGAGAAGAAGCCATCGACACCCTCCAGACAATACCCACCACCTTCCAAGGAGCGTCCAAGAATACCAAACCTGCCGCAATACCTGTTCGAAGTGTCCCTTACAACACCAAAGCCATTGCTGATCGTATTCAGGGCACCAAGCAAAACCTTTCCCGAAATCTCCCAGAACGCCTTGAAGCTCCGCAGAGATCCCAAGAAGCCAGAACGCTCACCAGGCTCACATGGAGAACCACCAAGAACCCCTATGGAACCTATGATCATTCCAGACTCAAAATTAGCAGGACACCCATCAAGATCAGGACTTTCAGGGACCACTTCTGGGCATGCAAGCAGGCAGGCTATATCAGAACATGTCTCCACTGAGGAAGCATCTGAGTACGCTGGTAACCGAGGCACACTTGGGCTTTCTGGGTCACAGAGCACATCGGGGTACACTAGTACAGGAGAAACCTCAGGACACGTCGGGGAACTGTCAACCTCAGAGTCCGACACGACAAGACCAAAACCAGTACCGGGCAGAAAATCATCACGAGTAAAGGTCACAGGTACTGGTCTTTCAAAAGAAGACTCGGACTCAAATTCAGAATTTTCTGTAACTGTAATATCATCATTGACTACACATGAATGAAGCTCCACAAGAGCTGCAAAAGTAGTCAGCAAGGCAGCAATGCCTACTGAAGTGGGCAACACCTCAGAAGGACCTGGGGGGCAGGAGACATCTCCTACAAGTTCTGCACTCTTTGGGAGGAACTCGGAGACCTTCAGATCATCAAACAAGACCTCAGGAACATCATTTTTCAAGTTGTCTAAGAAGGATTCTGTACTATCCATGTTACAGGGCAAAACTGGAACTTTACTTTGAGAACAGGGCAGATGTCCCAGGGAAGGTTCCACCATAAACTGAGACTGAATTTCATCATCATGAGTGGAACGTACAGGAATATTCACTGGACCACACACTGACTCCCTAACGTTAATCTCGCTGCACCCAGAACTCTGCGCAGTAGTCAAACTAGCTTGCAACTCCAAAACTGCAGAAAGACAGGTAAAAATAGCAGCAATACCTAGACGAGCCTCTAGGGGCAGGGCAGGAGATATTGTACAAGGCAATATTGACTCATCCAGAGTACTGGGTGGAGAGTCAATACTTTCTTCAGAATCAGACTCGCAAATGTCAATGCAAGTGGACATCATGCCTTCATTCATGGTACAGGGCAGGTTCAGAGAAAGCTTCTCTGGACAAGGCAAAGAAGCTTCAGCATCAGATTCGCAAAACCGAAGCGCTGTCTCACTCTTAGATTCGGCTAACAATGTCGAATCCGAGGAGTCAGAACGCAAAATTTGCGGATCCAAGATCGCTTAAGGTTGCGAAACTGACGCTTCCATATCGCAAACCTCCGCGATCTGCGGAGCAGACTGCAAGGCATCTAGGACAGAAACACTGGAGCAACTGTCCCCAGGCAACGGGCCCTTACAGGTGTGAACAGGGTGAGACAGAGACTCATCTGCAGAAGAAATAGTGACATCAACAGGACAAACTTTATTAGGCATATTAATTTTACTTTTGACGCTGCATAGTCGAGAACTCTTCCCCATAGCAGGGTCACAGACGGAAGATCTCAAAGATCTGTTACTAAATGACAAAGGATCCCACACATCCTTGAGGAAACCGGCAGACTCATGCCGATCACAATCTGCAGGAACATCCGAGAAACAGGCATCAGATCGCACAGATTCAAACTGCACACTGTCAGGAGAGAATCCTTCAGGATTCGCACAGGAATCAACCACAGCGGCACACTCATTCATTTCAGATTGCACAAAGTCAAGACTCTCATGCTTTACCCCAGAAAGGCAGGAACAATCATCCGACAACGATGTCTCTTTATTGGAATCAATTGGTTGGTGTGTGTGCAACTCATCCAAAATCGTTTGCCATACATAGATCACCAGATCCACATCATCCTTGTCACATTCATCGGAATCAATCAGAAGATACATTGAATCAAGACAAGCATTCAAGACATTTTCGCTTTTTGCGATGTAAAAATCGCAAAAGGCTTTCCAATCAAAATCGAATTCTTCCAGCAAGGCCCCAATATCCCAGGAAGCAAATGGGGGTTCAAACAGGCCAGTATCCAAATAATCTCCATAGGGGTGGAGTTCAGGAACAAGAACAGATTTTTTAACTGCTTTAATATAGTGTGCGATCCTACCTATAGCAGGATCCACATGAGCTTTGGATTGGGGCAAAAAAGCCGGAGACGGAACAACATCATTACAAACATCAATAGGGAGTGTTTTATTCCAATGCTTGCGTTTTTTAGTTTTTCTCTTTTTAGCCACTTTGCATGTCTGCTGTTTAAAACCTGAAGTGGCAACAGACACATTGAACTGATTGTCATACTGAAAAGTTTTGCATGGAAGGGAAAGATCAGCTGACTTATCAGCAGCTACACACTCAATCAGAGCAGGTGGCAAGCCAGGCAGTTTAAACCAGTGAGAGAATATCACTGCAAGAAAGTGATACAGATTACCATTCCAGGAATTGATTTTTAACAAATCATATGCCCAGGTGATCAAATCGTCTTTTAAGAGCACATAGGCAAAAAGAAGAGCCGACGTGGACGGATCAGAAATCTGAAAGGTGGGATTCAGACAAAACCTCACACATTCAGAAAGAAATTCCGCCTTGGTCTCTGAATTTAGCCTTTTAAAGCTCTTAAAGACACAGGACCCAAACTCGACAAAATCGTACAAATCAGAAATTCCGTCTACACTGGGGTTTTGGGTTGGGCTGGTCATTCTGTAACGATTGTGGAACTTTCTCCGTGATCAGCGCACAACGCGTGCGCTGACACGGCGGAAATCCTCCACAAGCGTATATTTGCAGGCACCCAGCAAAAGGTGCTACGCACCTGTAGAGGGAAATTCCTGTCGGCAGATGGCGCTGGGGAGTGCAGAGGAACCAATCCTCTGTACCTCCACAAGTGCCAGACAGGAATTGTACGAAGCGCAGAACGCAATCGCAAGAGAGGTGATTGCGAATGAGAGCGAGCAAAGGGACAGGTTGTATGTGTGTGCGCCAATCCAGTCGCCACCCTGCGACCGCGCACACACAACAGCAGATATGAAACAGGAACGCGATCGCGAGAGGTGCGATCGCCAGACATGACACAAGGCAGATGAGCACAGAATACGAGGGTAGCAAAGGCACAGCAAATAATACAATAAGGAGATACGGAAAATAACAAACGCTAGCTAACCGCGAACACCGCACTCATTCGCAACAGTGCACGCGGTTATGCGCGGTCTCCACGTGATAAGCACAATAGAGACAAGCACGCCTAACTAACCATCGACAGACAAACATGAAACAGAGGACGCGAGCGCTTGCTTAACGGTTACCTCACTGAGCCTCCAGCAAGCGTAGCAGACAAGACAGACCCACGAAAACAGGGACAAGCGAGAGATAGGATCCACAGCACTAGCGAAAAGTGGCTAGCGCGATCCAGGTACAGAGTAGCAGAACAGAAGGATCCCCAGCGCTAGCGAAAAGTAGCTAGCGCGATCCCAGAAGACAGAACAGAAGGATCCCCAGCGCTAGCGAAAAGTAGCTAGCGCGATCCCAGGAGACAGAACAGAAGAGATAGCTGGTAGCAACCGCTGCACCAGCTATACTCCAAGAACAGAGATCAGAACCATTTCCTGTCGACCACCTTTGGGACAGGACAATGGCATCAGGCAAGACAAGACAGAACAGTCAATACAGATAATACAACCTGACTGGGCTAGAAGGGGAGCCTAAAGCAACCCCCAGGAATTAACTATACTAGATAGCAATGGCTGACACTCCAGCAGTGTCCATCAGGAACAGACCATGGAAAGGAAATGACCAGCAAAGCCTTCTGGGAAACATAAAGCTCTTATAGTGCCAGTCATCAAGGAAGGCAGGTAGGGGATTTGCATAACGAATGTATGCAAATTCCCCAGCAAGAGAACAGACCAGAACTTGCAATGGAAAGACAGGTCTCTGTTCCAGAGTCCTGCAGCATGCAAACCTAAACAATGGTCAAAAGGCTGCCTGCCTGCGCAGGCAGCTGAGCGGATTCTCACAGGCAGTGAGGACTGGGGTCAAACCGGGGAAGTGAGGACGAGTAGGTCAGAAGGGACGGGGTCAAGGGGGGAGATAGTGGTATGGGAAGTCTGCAGTAGGTGGTTGACTTTCTCAATGGTAGGACTGAAGGAGGTGAGGGGAGGAAAGGACGGAGGAGGAGCTGGATGGGAGGGGGTGGGAGGTGAGGATATTTCCTGATGAATAGAGACAATTTTGTTGGTGAAGTGGGTGGCTAAATCCGTGGCAGAGAGGGACGAACAGATGGTGGGTTTTAAGCAGGGAGGTGAAAGTGGCAAAGAGACACCAGGGATTGGAAGCCTGAGCTCCAATGAGCTTGGTGAAGTATTCCTGCTTTGCATCAGCAAGGGCACTGTGGACATGTAGCAGGTTAGCCTAGTTAGTTAATGAGCTATATCTATTTCTATGAAGCATTCTTACAGGAAAAGTCCAAATGGAAACTATAAATGTACAAAACCAATATCACTTCCAATTTCTTTGCCACAGACAGATGGACTAGCATCATAAGCATTGCAGCTGTTACATCTTTTTTCCAACAGTGATGAAATGTTCCTACAGTATCTAAACTTCTTCACTGATCATTATGCTTAAATATAAAGAAAATGCTTAAAATGTTTTCTAGGTGGGATCTTGGCTGGAGCCATATCTGATTATGTAGGTGGACGGGCGATCACATGTTTTGTCATTCTTATAATAACTGCCCCTATGGTGAGTGTGGAAGGCATAAAAACTGTTGTAGTGAATTGTGGGACAGAACATCTGAACACACAATCACCTGACTCTCTCTCCTTCTCTTCTAGCTGTTCATATATAATCAGTTTGGCCAAACAGACCTCTCCACTGCTGTTGGTAAGTCCATAATTTGTTGGTTCTATGTTATTTCTATAAGGACCTGCCTTAATTAAAGGACACCTGAACTGAGAGGGATACGGAGGCTGCCATATTTATTGCCTTTTAAACCATACTAGCTGCCTGTGATTCTGCTAATCTCTTTGGCTGCAGTGGTGTCTGAATCACACCCCTGAAACAAGCATGCAGCTAATCCAGTCAGACTTCAGTCAGAAATATCTGATCTCCATGCTTGCTCAGGGTCTACGGCTAAAAGTATAAGAGGCAGAGGAACAGTAGGACAGCCAGTAACTTGGGATAAGTGGATTATTCCTGGTTTGAGACACCAACCGTCAAAATTCTGCAATGAGAGAGACCAGGAGCCCGATGGTGCAGTATCGTTAGGTAAAATTGGTATGAGTAAGATATACTTACAAGGGTGGGTTGCACTCCTGCAACCACCGACAGAACTTACAGAAAATTAATGTGCATATTTGGACAGAGGCGCCAGGTAGGTTAAAATGATCTCAAAACAACTAAAAAGGAGGAGTACAGGTGGACTTACCTCCTGAAATGATGGACAATCGAGATTGTTCAAATCGCAAATAACAATTTATTTTGGCACTCCGCAACGCGTTTTGCAGGTATAACCCACTTCATCAGGCAAGGAGTGCAAGCTCAAAAAGGTCGAATAGTGGCAATGCGCCTCTGTAACTCGCGCTGCTGCTGTCTGCAGCAGACAGCAGCAGCGCGAGTTACAGAGGCGCATTGCCACTATTGGACCTTTTTGAGCTTGCACTCCTTGCCTGATGAAGCGGGTTATACCTGCGAAACGCGTTGCGGAGTGCTAAAATTGTTATTTGCGATTTGAACAATCTCGATTGTCCATCATTTCAGGAGGTAATTCCACCTGTACTGCTCCTTTGTAGTTGTTTTTAGATCATTTTAACCTGCCTGGCGCCTCTGTCCAAATTTGCACAGTATATAGTCCACCTTGGGTAGAGGGGACTGTCCCCTTCTTTCTATCTACAGAGAGCGACGTCTTAAACCTGAGTGGGGTCAGGTTCTAATGCTCCCCACCTGCATTTCAAGTGGTTGCCTGTGTGGTAACCCGTGTTTGTGAGTATATCCACATCTGTTAATTATTTCGCCAACAATTGTTACTTACTGCACTATATTGGGCTCTCGGTTTTTCTTTTTGTTTCAAGTGCATTACAGAAAATTAAGTTCCCATTCGGTATCCCAGATCCGCTTGGTAGGTGCTGGTCGGTTGCTCTCCTTAGGTATTTGGACACGTGGTGTACCACATACTACCACAAAGGGATGGACTACAACTAAGAAAACTTGTTGGAGGCGCCCAGAATATAATTATCTTAAATCATAAGGTCTAACAGTAATTCGGTCTTACCTCCATAAACGGACAAACCATATGAGTAAAAGTTTTTAATGATGCACAAAAAAGACAACGGGTTTCACGGGTACTGGTCCGCTTCCTCAGGTCGATAACAAAGTGCCTAAGTCTGTAGCAGTCACAGCTGTGGCCATTTCTTTTTCACAGTAGGACAGCCAGGCAATCTCTATTGTTTAAAAAAAATAAATATGGCAGCCCCCATATGCCTCTCAAATCAGGTGACTTTTAAGCTCATTGCAAAGGTGGCCATATATAGGAAGATTGTGATTGGATTGAGGAAGAAATAAACTTCCCCCCCAGTCCTATTGTAGATCAGATTTAGCATTGATCAAACTGCTGCACTTGCCAGCTTTGTACTGCTCAGTGTCATGCAAAGCTGTGTGACTTAAAAATTTACTTCAGTCAAACTTTTGATCAATCTGCTATCCAAACTCCATAGGGAGGTTATTGAATTGGCTCGCAAGGGTTAACAGAACACTTCCAGATCTGATTAAAGTAGTTAAATCTATTACATCTAACCATATACAGGATCTTCTCAAAAAATTTGCATATTGAGATAAAGTTCATTATTTTCTGTAATGTACTGATAAACATTAGACTTTCATATATTTTAGATTCATTACACACAACTGAAGTAGTTCAAGCCTTTTATTATTTTTCTTATTGATGATTTTGGCATACAGCTCATGAAAACCCAAATTTCCTATCTCAAAAAATTTGCATCTCTTATCCGACCAATAAAAGAAGTGTTTTTAAAACAAAAAAAGTCAACCTTCAAATAATTATGTTCAGTTATGCACTCAATACTTGGTCGGGAATCCTTTTGCAGAAATGACTGCTTCAATGCGGCATGGCATGGAGGCAATCAGCCTGTGGCACTGCTCAGGTGTTATGGAGGCCCAGGATGCTTCGATAGCGGCCTTAACCACTTCAGGACTCAGCCTTTACCCCCCCTTAAGGACCAGCACTGATTTCTAAGATCTGTGCTGGGTGGGCTCTACAGCCCCCAGCACAGATCAAAATACAGGCAGAGCGACCAGATCGCCCCCCTTTTTTCCCCACTAGGGGGATGATGTGCTGGGGGAGGGGGGGGGGGGGGTCTGATCGCTCCTGCATGCGTGGGTGGCGGGGGGGGCACCTCAAAGCCCCCTCCAGCGCAGGATTCCCCCTCTCCCTCTTCTCCCTCCCTGCCCCGGAGATCGGAGGCTGCACAGGAACGGATCTGTCCTGTGCAGCCTCTAACAGGCTCCTGCCTGTCATGTGACAGCGATCCCCGGCCGCTGATTGGCCGGGGATCGCTGATATAGTACAACGCTGCTACTGTTAGCAGCGTTGTAAAAATGTAAACAAAGCGGATTATTTCCGCTTGTGTTTACATTTAGCCTGCGAGCTGTGATCGGCAGCCCGCAGGCTATTCACGGAGCCCCCCGCCGTGAATTGACAGGAAGCAGCTTCCTGATTAATTAGCCTGCAGCCGGCGACGCAGATGTGCGTCGCTGGTCCTGCAGCTACCACTTTGCCGACGCGCGTTATGAGTGCGCGGTCGACAAGTGGTTAAGCTCATCCAGAGTGTTGGGTCTTGCATCTCTCAACTTTCTCTTCATAATATCCCACAGATTCTCTATGGAGTTCTGGTCAGGAGAGTTGGCAGGCCAATTGAGCACAGTAATACCATGGTCAGTAAGCCATTTACCAGTGGTTTTGGCACTGTGAGCAGGTGCCAGGTCGTGCTATAAAATGAAATCTTCATCTCCATAAAGCTTTGCAGCAGATGGAAGCATGAACCCACTTTTGAACCAGAAACAGTGGCAGAAGCGCCTGACCTGGGCTACAGACAAGCAGCACTGGACTGTTGCTCAGTGGTCCAAAGTACTTTTTTTGGATGAAAGCAATTTTTACATGTCATTCGGAAATCAAGGTGCCAGAGTCTGGAGGAAGACTGGGGAGAGGGAAATGCCAAAATGCCTGAAGTCCAGTGTCAAGTAACCACAGTCAGTGATGGTCTGGGGTGCCATGTCAGCTGCTGGTGTTGGTCCACTGTGTTTTATCAAGGGCAGGGTCAATGCAGCTAGCTATCAGGAGATTTTGGAGCACTTGATGGTTCCATCCGCTGAAAAGCTTTATGGAGATGAAGATTTTATTTTTCAGCACGACCTGGCACCAGCTCACAGTGCCAAAACCACTGGTAAATGGTTTACTGACCATGGTATTACTGTGCTCAATTGGGCTGACCTGAACCCCATAGAGAATCTGTGGGATATTGTGAAGAGAAAGTTGAGAGACGCAAGACCCAACACTCTGGATGAGCTTAAGGCCACTATCAAAGCATCCTGGGCCTTCATGAGCAGTGCCACAGGCTGATTGCTTCCATGCCACGCCGCATTGAAGCAGTCATTTCTGCAAAAGGATTCCCGACCAAATATTGAGCGCATAACTGAACATAATTATTTGAAGGTTGACTTTTTTTGTTTTAAAAACCCCTTTCTTTTATTGGCCGGATGAAATATGCTAATTTTTTGAGATAGGAAATTTGGGTTTTCATGAGCTGTATGCCAAAATCATCAATAAGAAAAACAATAAAAGGCTTGAACTACTTCAGTTGTGTGTAATGAATCTAAAATATATGAAAGTTAATGTTTATCAGTACAGAAAATAATGAACTTTATCACAATATGCTAATTTTTTTAGAAGATCCTGTATACTGTATGACCATTTTTCATGAACTACTAACAGGACTGCTGCTTCCATATGTGATACAACTAAGCTATTTCCCAGGGTCCCAAGTTTTTAGGGGCCATAAAATAAGGATTGCAGAGGTGAAAACATAATTACAGCCAGTACAGTACTAGAACACTACAACAGGGATGTCCAACTCCAGTCCTGTAAGGCCATACCCATGCCAGTGTTTAGCATGGACAGAGACACGGAGAAATGTGCTCTATCTGATGTACCTCACCTTTCCTGATTCAGCCCCATACATTAATTGGAGCCATGCCAAAAAAAATGTGAGCCCTTTAGGGCCCGTTTCCACTATAGCGTTACGAAATCGCTGGCGAATCACCGCAGGCAAATCGCATGCGGGTGCGATTCCGCATGCGTTTTTTGCCGCGATTTCGCATGCGATTTCGCATAGGTAAGGCTGTATGCGATTTTAACCATGTCACTGCCTGTGTGAATTAACATGGGTACCTATGCGAAATCGCATGCGAAATCGCGGCAAAAAAACGCATGGGGAAAACGCATGCGATTTCCCTATTAAATACATTGCGTGCGATTCGCCTGCATTCCACACGCAGGCGAATTCTGAGGGCCCTACCCTGCAGATTTTTTCTGCACAAAAAAACGTGCGGGGAAACGCACAAGTGGAAACAGTCCCATCCACTTGTACTGACTGTGCGAATCCGCATGCGGGCAACGCATGCGGATTCGCGATAGTGGAAACGGGCCCTAAGGACTAGAGCTGGGACAGCACTGCACTAAAGAAATGTTGATATTAGAAAGGATTCAGCAAAACTATTCTGGATTTTTTTTAACTCTTTATTGGCACACAAAAAATAACAGAAAAAAATTGAAAAGAAATGTGTAAATAATCCAGGACAATTATTGCTCGAAACAGGGGTCACAATAAAATCAACACAGTTGTATAATATGTGTCCTCACATATTAACCACTTCTGTGCCAGGGGGTGGTTTGCCTGATCGGTGCTGCGTGGACTCTCCAGCCCGCAGCACCGATCAGATAGCAGCCAGGGCAATCAGACTACCCCCCTTTTTTCCCCACTAGGGGGATGTCCTGCTGGGGGGGGTCTGATCGCCGCCGGCTGTTTGCGCTTGCGGGGGGAGGGGGCTTTTCAAAGCCCCCCTCCGCAGCGCTTCCTGGCCTCCTTCCCCTTCCCTCCCTCTCCCTCCCCCTGTGAGCGGCGCAGGACGGAATTCCGTCCTGCGCCGGACAGGACAGGCTTCAGCGTATCAGGTGCCGGCGATCCCCGGCCAATCAGAGGCCGGGGATCGCCGATCTCCGCTACGGCGCTGCTGCACAGCAGCACCGTATACATGTAAACAGCGGGGAAGAACTTCCCCGTGTGTTTACATTTACCCTGCGAGCGGCGATCGGCGGCTCGCAGGTTGTTCACGGAGACACCCTCCGTGAAATGACATGGAACGGCCGCTCGTCCATGGAATCCACTTCAGGATTCAGGGGCGTACTTAAGCATACGCAGAATCCTGAAGTGGTTAAAGAGCAAAAGAACATCAGTTAACACTGTAAAGTCAAGTGAGCACCATAAATTTTGCCATAAACATAACCACAAAATAAAGAAAATAATAATTAAAAAAAAACAAATAGAAAGAAAAACAAATTGGTGATTTTCAATAGCCATATCAATGCCTCCCCACCCCTCCATAAAAAGCCCATAACTCTTGTGTCCACACACCATACAACATTTTTTGTTTTGATTTGATTCGAGCTTCCGATCCAATTTTTCGGAAGTTTCAATCAGAATCTTTGAGGTACCACACACGTATATTCAAGATTGCCGCAATATCGGGGAAAAAAGATTGTAAACTAAATTGGTTGGTTAGAAAAATCAAGAGAAAAAGTGAATAAAGTTTGGTATATACTGAATAGTTACATACAATTTTTTCGTGTTGAATACAATTTCACAATCCATCACACACCATACAATTCTTGATAACATTACATTTTCTAACATGTCGAATCTCTAAAAATCGAAAAGAAATGGAAATTTGATTGGATTTCTCGATCAAAAACAAATAGACGCTTTAAATTTTGTACACCAATTGTATGTATCGAATTGGTGTAAAGAAGGATCTTTTAATTGTATGGTGTGTGGCCATCTTTAGAGTTGGAGAGCCACAATCTAAAATAGACTTCTCAAGTCCCTCCTTGTTCATAGTTTACGCCCCCAAAGTCCCACACCTTTCCAAAGTGATCCTCAATTTAATGTATCAGCAAGGTGAAGTGTTGCATGGTCAACACCCTCCTGATCCTATGACCCACCACTTCGATAGCAGGTAACTTTTTATGCTTCCACAATGATGCAGTGGTAAGGTGAGATGCATTGTGAGTGTTTCCGTAAGCATCTTAAGGGTCTACATCCCATGGGTGTAGTGGAATATGCTTCAGGACCAACATTTTATAGATTTTCTCCTTGATGGTGTACATGGAAGTTTGGGAGAGGGTAGGATGCACCCAGTGGCGTACCTAGGGCATTTAACACCCGGTGCTGGGTATTAAAAGACACCCCCCGCCATAAAAAAAAGTGACTGTGTAGGCCAGGTGTAGGCTCCCCCCCTAAAGTTGGCTTCAGTATAGGTAGCTAACAAAAAATGGGTGCGGCTATATCCTGCAAAAAATGGGCGTGACCATGGCCGGATGAGGGCGGAGCTAACTGTAATTTAAAGTGAACCCGGGATGAGAGTGATATGGAGGCTGCCATTTTTATTTCCTTTTAAACAATAGGCAGCCCCGCTAATCTGTTTGGCTGCAGTAGTGAACTGAATTACACCAGAAACAAGCATGCAGCTAATCTTATCAGTTCTGACAATATTGTCAGAAACCCCTGACCTGCTGCATGCTTGTTCAGGGTCTATGGTTGAAAGAATTAGAGGCAGAGGACCAGCACAGCAGCCAGGCAACTGGTATTGCTTAAAAGGAGATAAATATGGCAGCCTCAATATTATTCTCACCTCGGGTTCCCTTTAAAAGTGCAACGCAAAGACAGTGGGCCCAAGTTTTGGTGACCTTTCCCCAGAAAATTCACATAATTGTGAAGGTTTTCTCAAGAAAATACACGTAATGTGAGCAGATTTGCCCAGAAATTACGTTCTAACATGTCGGCAGATTTGACTAGAAAATACGTGCAATCATATGGCAGATTTGCCCAGAAAATAGTTCAATCATGTCGGCAGATTTGCCCAGAAAATACGTGCAATCATGTCGGCAGATTTGCCCAGAAAATATGTGCAATCATGTCGGCAGATTTTCCCAGAAAATATGTGCAATCATGTCGGCAGATTTGCCCAGCAAATACATGCAATAATGTCGGCAGATTTGCCCAGAAAATACGTGAAATCATGTTGGCAGATTTGCCCAGAAAATACATGCAATCATGTCGGCAGATTTGCCCAGAAAATACATGCAATCATGTCGGCAGATTTGCCCAGAAAATACATGCAATCATGTGGAAGATTTGACCAGAAAATACATGCAATCATGTGGAAGATTTGACCAGAAAATACATGCAATCATGTGGCTGACCTGGCCAGAAAACACTTCAACCATATTGCAGACCTGGCCAGAACAGTCGATACACCTGATAATATAAATAAAGAGAGCAGGGCTACGGGAAAATGGCGCCCAAAGCCCTGCACTGCAGACTCAAAGTCTCCAGAGCAGGGCTTCAGATGCCATTTTACTGTAGCCCTGCTCTGCCGCTGTCGGAGCTGCGAGCTGCTGCTGTCAGTGAACTGACACGGTTTCTATTAGACGCCGAAAGTCAGTTCACACTGGAGGGTGCTTGGATAATTTTAGGGGGTGCTTCCGCACCCCCCTGGTGCTGCCACTGCCCCAGTATAGCTAGTATAGTTGCCCCCAATATAGCTAGTATAGTTGCCCTCAGTGTAGGTAATATAGTTGCCCCCAGTGTAGCTAGTATAGTGACCCCCCAATGTAGCTAGTATTGTGGCCCCAAGGTAGCTAGTAAAGTGGCCCCCAGTGTAGCTAGTATAGTGGCCCTCCAGTGTAGCTAGTATAGTGGCCCCCCAGTGTAGCTAGTATAGTGCCCCCCCAGTGTAGCTAGTATAGTGGCCCCCCAGTGTGGTTAGTATAGTGGCCCCCCAGTGTAGCAAGTATAATGGCCCTCTCAGTGTAGCTAGAATAGTGGCCCCCCCAGTGTAGCTAGTATAGTGGCCCCCCCAGTGTAAATAGTATAGTGCCCCCCAGTATAGCTAGAAGGAGGGGTGACAGGGATAGCGGCGGGGAGGGGGGACTTATGCCCTCCTTCTGCCTCTTCCCTTCCACAATGTGGCCAGCGGGGGCAGCGGGCACCAAACAGGCAGGGCGGGCAGGCGGAGAATACTCACTACACTTCCGTGTTCCAGCTGCTCACGCTGCGTCGCCGTCACATGCTTCTTCTGCGCCTTCAATGCCGTGACAGCATTGGAGGCGCCGAAGAGGCACGTGACGGCGATGCAGCGTTCCAGCAGCTGGAACGTGGAAGTGTAGTGAGTGTTCTCCGCCCACCCGCCCTACCTGTTTGCTGCCCGCATTTTGGAGGGGAAGAGAGGCAGAAGGAGGGGACCCAGGTGAGGGGGGGATATGTCTCCCCTCCCCGCCGCTGTCCCTGTCACCCCTCCTTCTGGCGCTGCTCTTCCCTCCTGGCTCCTGCTCTGGAACTGTGGGGGGTCATGGCGACACCCCCTGGCTGTCAGTCACCCGGGGCGCCACGCCCCCCTGCGCCCCATGGTAGGAACTCCACTGGATGCACCCGTGGACATATATCAGTGGTATGGTAATCATACAATAGTTAGAGTAAGGTACTATAGTTCCTACCTTATAGCAGTAAAACTCACTCGTAAGGTAGGGGTAAATACTTCTCAAATTTTATTGGGGCACAAACGACAACGCGTTTCACGGTCAAAACCGCTTCCTCAGGTCTATAGATGTGCCTGGGGAATAGTGTTACAATCCTGGGCGCCAGAGATCTCAGAAGTTTAGGGTGTAAGAACACTGACATTCAGTCATATTCTCCAACCTCAGAAAAATTAGTGAATCAGGTCAAGTGCTTCACAGATAATATTCTTTCTCTCCAGCCTTGCTCATTATCTGCGGGATGCTGGTGAATGGGCCATATGCACTTATTACCACCGCTGTGTCTGCTGATCTGGTAAGCTTTCACGACTGATAGATCCCCCAGGCAATTCATGCTGTAATCAACTACCTCTAAACTGTCAAATGTGATGTTTGGTTTATTATTTATTCCCTTTGATTGCAGCTCTTAAAAAGGACCTTCTGTAAGTGATGTACGCTTCTTGTCATGGACACTGTACAAAAAATGTTTGTGAGAATAGGCTCTGTATTTTGTATTGACATATTGCGACTAAGACTGTATAAGAATGTTATATGAAACACTACAATACATAGCAGTGATAGGACATGTGGGGTGCACTATTCTTTGGAAGTTCATAAAATACTTGGTTGGCGTAGTAGATAGAATGTTTTCCGTGTTTGCATGGTTTACTCCAGGTACTCTGGTTTCCCCATTTCAAAAACATACAGATAATTTCATTGGTTTCCCCCTAAATTGGACCTAGACAATAATGGACATATGACTATGGTAGGGATTAGATTGTGAGCCCCTCTATAGGGAGCGCTAGTGACAAGACTACATATCCGCTGTTAAGCACTGTGGAAGATGTCAGCACTATATGGATACAAAATAATGTCCAAGTGTTTAAAGTTATTACTTGACAAACTGCTAGGCAACAATGGAGGGAGAGTTGTGGGAGCGATCAAATAATTTTTGTGAGCCCTTAAAATAAAAAATAAAAAATCTTTACAGAGGAAAAAAAGCACAGTTCATAGTACAGTATACTGTTTACACAACAACCACTCTTAACACATTAGGGCATAATTAAGAAGGTAAATCAATCAGAAAAAATGAGGTAGCATTTCCCCCAAACAACATAGTAAGGCAGCCTGACCCCCAAGCAACATGATTAGATAGCATATAGCCTCAAACAGCTTAATTGGGCAATGTTTCACACCCCACTCCAAGAAGATAGACAGCACACAGACAAACCCACAAAAACTGTGAAGCATACATCCCTAGATAATATAATTAGACAGTGCTCTCCCCAAACATCATAAGAAGAGTTTTCCAAAAAACAGAAAAATAGGGCAGAGACTCCTTCTAAATAACATAATCAGGGCAGATACCCCAAACATAATAAGGCAATCTGTACTTATTACATTAATAGGCTGCAAAAAGTTTCCAATACTAGAGGGTTCCAGGGAATGATGCACAAGAAGATCTTGATAGAAAACTTCTACAATCTCATAGATAACTTGTGTTTGACTTTCTTTCACAGGGAACACATGAGACTGTGCATGGAAATGCCAAGGCCCTGTCTACTGTCAGTGCCATTATCGATGGTTCTGGATCAATAGGTTAGTCTGGAGACCACATTCAGCTGCTGATTTTTGTAAAAAATGTATCAGAATGGGCAGTGTTCCTATAAGCTAAAGACATCTACAATCTACACAAATGAACATCTATACAGTACATACAATGAACACATTTGCATACTTTTGTGTAATTATGTGCCTCCACTTGTATTTTATAGCCCTGGACTGGTTAATCTGATAACTTTCAGTTGCTATGAAGCTGTATGTAGTCTCGTAGATCTTTACATAGTAGCTGTCAGCTGCCCATGTCTCGGTATCATGAGAGCTTCATAGACCTCACATTGTTTTGTGAAGAATAGCTACAAGTCTGAGGTGAATTATGCTAATGGTGGATCGCATCATGTGTCCTCAGGTGCTGCTTTAGGACCAGCCTTGGCTTCTGTTCTCGCTTCCAAAAGCTGGAGCTACGTTTTCTACATGCTAATTGCGGCTGATATCTTAGGCGCTTTGGTAAGTTTTCTGTATCTTCAGTATATACTTGAATATAAGTCTAGAAATCTAGGCCTGACTCACTAAATAAAAGTATAAGGGTCGACTTATACGCTTGTCACAAGTGACACAGAGTACACTGAATAATTTGTGTTTTATGAGTGACATTCCCATTCGCAGCAATTTCCCCAGTGGTAAGTGGCACTTTCTTGGAAATGGCAAGAAAACACAGGTCTGAAAGTCCTGGCCACAACAATTAAAGGAAAAGGGGCAGAGAGAGAGCTACAGGGCTGCAGGAAGGGGAGGCAAGGGGCATGAATTTGATAGAGCTTTCCATCAAATTTGCATACGAGCAACATACAAATATAAAGAAACATGAAATGATCACAGATGTTCTCTATACATTCAGCCTAACACACATTACATGGCTAAAGGCAGTCGCTTCATCAGAGGCTTCATAAGCTCTGCATGCCATCGCTGTGATTATTAAAAAAAACAGTAGGCGATCTGTTGTACAATTCCATAATATATCATGTTTCATTACATTTGTATGTGTAGCATCCTTCTTACTTGTAGAATGAATGTATCATTACAGGAGACAGGGGCGTAGGAATAGGCCCTGCAGCCCCTGCGCCCGCGGGGGGGCCCGCCCCCCCCTGGGGCCCGCTTGGGGCCGTTTTGTGGGTGCTGCCTGGAGGGGTGGCAGCATGAGGGGAAAGCCTTGCCCACAGTCGGCGGGGAGAGGGGTAGTTCCCCCCTCTCCCTCACCTCGGGGCTCTCCCCTCTGTGCTCCCCTCCAGCTCGTAAGTGTCTGTGGGGCTGTGGTGGGCAGCGAGCGGCGGGCAGATACATACCTGCTTCCGTGCGTTCCATCGGAGACTTCTCCCTCTAGCGGCTGACGTCACTTCCGGAAGTGACGTCAGCCGCTAGAGGGAGAAGTCTCCGATGGAACGCACGGAAGCAGGTATGTATCTGCCCGCCGCTCGCTGCCCACCACAGCCCCACAGACACTTACGAGCTGGAGGGGAGCACAGAGGGGAGAGCCCCGAGGTGAGGGAGAGGGGGGAACTACCCCTCTCCCCGCCGACTGTGGGCAAGGCTTTCCCCTCATGCTGCCACCCCTCCAGCACCCACAAAACTCCGAGCGGGCCCCAGGGGGGGGGGGGGGCATATTACGATTTTCAGGTGTCTGCTGCCCACATTACGATTTTCAGGTGTCTGCTGCCCACATTACGATTTTCTGGTGTCTGCTGCCCACATTGCGATTTTCTGGTCACTGCTGCCCACATTGTGATTTTCAGGTGTCTGCTGCCCACATTATGATTTTCTGTCTGCTGCCCACATTGTGATTTTCAGGTGTCTGCTGCCCACATTATGATTTTCTGTCTGCTGCCCACATTACGATTTTCTGGTCACTGCTGCCCACATTGCGATTTTCTGGTGTCTGCTGCCCACATTAGGATTTTCTGGTGACTGCTGCCCACATTGCGATTTTCTGGTCACTGCTGCCCACATTGCGATTTTCTGGTGTCTGCTGCCCACATCATGATTTTCTGGTGTCTGCTGCCCACATTACGATTTTCAGGTGTCTGCTGCCCACATTACGATTTTCAGATGTCTGCTGCCCTCATTACGATTTTCAGGTGTCTGCTGCCCTCATTACGATTTTCAGGTGTCTGCTGCCCTCATTACGATTTTCAGGTGTCTGCTGCCCACATTACGATTTTCAGGTGTCTGCTGCCCACATTACGATTTTCAGGTGTCTGCTGCCCACATTGCGATTTTCAGGTGTCTGCTGCCCACATTGCGATTTTCAGGTGTCTGCTGCCCACATTGCGATTTTCTGGTGTCTGCTGCCCACATTACGATTTTCTGGTGTATGCTGCCCACATTAGGATTTTCTGGTGACTGCTGCCCACATTGCGATTTTCTGGTGACTGCTGCCCACATTGCGATTTTCTGGTGACTGCTGCCCACATTGCGATTTTCTGGTGACTGCTGCCCACATTAGGATTTTCTGGTGTCTGCTGCCCACATTACGACATTCTGGTGACTGACTGCTGCCCACATTAGGATTTTCTGGTGACTGCTGCCCACATTACGATATTCTGGTGACTGCTGCCCACATTAGGATATTCTGGTGACTGCTGCCCACATTAGGATTTTCTGGTGACTGCTGCCCACATGGCGATTTTCTGGTGACTGCTGCCCACATTGCGATTTTCTGGCCCACATTACGATTTTCTGGTGAACACTGCCCACGTTACGATTGTCTGGTGAATGCTGTCCACGTTACGATTTTCTGGTGAACGCTGCCCACATTACGATTTTCTGGCCCACATTACGATTTTCTGGTGAACACTGCCCAAGTTACGATTGTCTGGTGAATGCTGTCCATGTTACAATTTTCTGGTGAACTCTGCCCACATTACGATTTTCTGTCCCACATTACGATATTCTGGTGAACGCTGCCCACATTACGATTGTCTGGTAAATGCTGCCCACGTTACAATTTTCTGGTGACTGCTGCTCACGTTACTATTTTCTGGTGACTGGTGCCCACATTACGATTTTCTGGTGAACTCTGCCCACATTATGATTTTCTAAAGGCCCACATTACGATTTTCTGGTGAACTCTGCCCACATTACGATTTTCTGGCCCACATTACGATTGTCTGGTAAAATGCTGCCCACTTTACAATTAATTTACAGTGAAACGCTGCCCCATTACGATTATTTGGCACCTATGGGGGGGGCCCCATCCAAATATTCGCAGGGGGGCCCAGTGATTTCTAGTTACGCCCCTGACAGGAGACCTAGCAAAGAGGGTGGAGTGCAAAGAGGTGCAAACTATTTTGCTTTCTGCTTTGTGCTGACCTATGAACCAGTGAGACAAACAGAAATAACTTGTTTCACAACAGAGTTATAGCAGTTGCAGACACCAAGCTTATTTGACATTACTGTAGTGCAGGGGTGTCAAACTCAAACACACAGTAGGCTGAAATTAAACACTGAGACCAAGTCGTGGGCCAACCTCACTGACTAGTGGCCCCCTTCTTCCCTCATAAAGTTCCCCGGTGTCTAGTGGTTCTTCTCCCTCCCCTATACAGTTCCCTGGTGCCTAGTGCCACCCCCCACCCCTATACAGGTCCCTAATGTTTAGTGCTTTCCCCGTACCTCCCCCATATGGCTTCCCTGTTGTTCTAGGGCTTCAACTCCAATATAGCTTCCCTTGTGGTCTAGAGTGGGCCAAGCATAATGCAAAGTGGGGAATTCACTTAGGGGCCAAATGTAATGGCTCTGAGGGCCAGATTTGGCTAGTGGGCCGGAGTTTGATATGTGTGCTGTAGTGATAAGTGTTATGGAAATCTGACTGCTTTTTGTTCCTTCCAGTCCTTGTTACGTCTCGTATACAAAGAAGTTAAACATTTGTGCCGATGCTATAGCAGGGCGACAAGGTAAGGGAAGATGTTTGTTTTCTGGAGAAATGTTGTCTATTGCCTTTTTCTTACTAGCTTCCCATTCTGTCTTTCACATTTGAAAAACTGACTACCCACCAGCAGAAGGTGTTTTATTATCTTGCTATAGAAATGCCAAACATATTTGACGCACGAGTACATGAGCAAGAAGCATTTCCCATAATGCATGACTTCAGGTCAGTAACTGAACATGCAGGTTATTTTCTTATGGCCCCAAAAAGTCAGGCTAAATAAACAGGCTATAGTTACATACAGTCTGTTACTAAATCCTAATCATTTTATAGAAACATATAATCCAATTTGCAATTTCAAATTTGCTGTGTGTGGTATTAGTGAGAACATGCAAAGTAAAGAATTATCATTCTGTAGCATCAGGACCGAAACCTTTATGTCAACAATTTGTACACAATTCCATATAATTCCAAAGGGTTCACATACTTTTTCTTGGTACTGAATATATATATATATATATATATATATATATATATATATATATATATATATATATATATATATATATATATATATATATAGTCAGTGCTGCCCATAATTATTCATACCCTTGGCAAACCGGGAATGACATAGGTGTATCTCAAAAGATGATAAGACAATGTACAAGAGGCATTATTTACATTTGAGCAAAAAGTATCCAGTCCAGAACTATTCATAGCCTTCTCAACAATCAATAGAATAGCCTTTATTGGCTATTACTGCAATCCAACGCTTCCTATAATTGCAGACCAGCTTTTTGCATGTCTCCACAGGTATTTTTGACCATTTATCTTTAGCATTGAGTTCCAAGGCCAAGTTTCTCTGCAGACTGCTTGATATTGTGGTTGAGAATACTCATGTATTGCACTTTTTTCATGGTACTATTTACTGTGATTAGGTCCATTGGCTGAACCCCCCCCCCCCCTGCTCCCCCCCCCCCCCCCCCCCAAAGCATTAGGTTCCCACCACCATGTTTGACAGTGGGGATGGTATTCTTTGGGTTGAAGTCTTTTTTACGCCAGGAAACATTATTGTGACCAAACAATTCAAATTTTGTTTTATCTGATCATAACACGGAAGTCTTCTTTGTCCAGATGAGCATTTGCAAAGACCAAGTAAGTTTAACACAGCAGTGTGCAGTGTCCATAGGATTGGCTGCCTTGAGACATTGCCACCAGCAGAGCCTAGATTCACCAGGATGGCTTTGGTGGTTATCCTTGGATTCCTTTTCACCTCACTCACTATCCTCCTGGACAGCACAGATGCCACTTTTGGCTTCTGATCATGTCCTTTGAGATTTTCCACAGTGTGGAACATCTTGTGTTTTTTAATAATACTTTGCACTGTAGCCACTGGAACTTCAAACATTTAGAAATGACCTTGTAGCCCTTTCCTGACTTGTGAGCAACCACAATGCACAGCCAACGGTCCTGACTGAGCTCCTTTGTCTTAGCCATGACTGTCCACAAATCAACTGCAGAGAGCTGCTTTTTTAACCTGCTGAGTTGATTAAAGGGATACTTAAGACAAATAAAAAAATTATTTTTACTCACCTGGGGCTTCCCTCAGCCCCCTGCAGCTGTCCGGTGCCCTCGCAGCATCGCTCCGATCCTCCTGTCCCCGCTGGCGGCTCCTTCCGGTTTCGGCGACAGCCGCCGACAGGCTGGGAACGTGAGTGATTCTTCGCGTTCCCAGCCACAATAGCGTAGCGCCCTCTATGCTGTTATTGCGGCAAGAAGGCAGCAATAACAGCCATAGAGGGTGCTATTGTGGCTGGGAACGCGAAGAATCACTCGCGTTCCCAGCCTGTCAGTGGCTGTCGCCGAAACCGGAAGCAGCCACCGGCGGGGACAGGAGGATCGGAGCGATGCTGCGAGGGCACCGGACAGCTGCAGGGGGCTGAGGGAAGCCCCAGGTGAGTAAAACAAATTTATTTTAATTTGACTTAAGTATCCCTTTAAAACAGCTGATCCCAATTAATCAGTGTAATTAGAATGCTTTAGAACAGCTTGGAATGGTATAGAACTTTGGATTTTCCCACTGACTGTGACAGTTCGTGAAAGGTATGAATAATTTTGAACTGGACACCTTTTGCTCAAATGTAAATAAAAGCTGAGAAATTGTTTTTTACCCACAATAATGCCTCTTGTACGTCATCTTATTCTCTTTTGGGAGACATTTATGTTATTTCCCGTCAAAAAAATTACTTGGTGGTTGAATAAAAGTAACTTTAAGTCAAAATTTGCCAGGGGTATTAATAATTATGGCCAGCACTGTATATATATATATATATATATATATATATATATATATATATATATATATAAATATATACAGTATATAAACAGGGCTGTGGAGTTGGCGTTGGAGTAAAAGCAATTTTGGGTACCTGGAGTCGGAGTTTTCATAAACTGAGGAGTCGGATGATTTTTGTACCAAATCTACAGCCCTGGTAAGTATTAGACTAAGGAGTCGGAGTCGAGGAGTCGGGGCAGTTTCGGGTACCTGGAGTCGGAGGTTTCATAAACGAAGGAGTCGGAGTCAGATGATTTTTATACCGACTCCACAGCCTTGTATATAGATAAATACATACAATGGCTTGCAAAAGTATTCGGCCCCCTTGAAGTTTTCCACATTTTGTCACATTACTGCCACAAACATGAATCAATTTTATTGGAATTCCACATGAAAGACCAATACAAAGTGGTGTACACATGAGAAGTGGAACAAAAATCATACATTATTCCAAACATATTTTACAAATCAATAACTGCAAAGTGGGGTGTGCGTAATTATTCAGCCCCCTGAGTCAATACTTTGTAGAACCACCTTTTGCTGCAATTACAGCTGCCAGTCTTTTAGGGAATGTCTCTACCACCTTTGCACATCTAGAGACTGAAATCCTTGGCCATTCTTCTTTGCAAAACAGCTCCAGCTCAGTCAGATTAGATGGACAGAGTTTGTGAACAGCAGTTTTCAGATCTTGCTACAGATTCTCGATTGGATTTAGATCTGGACTTTGACTGGGCCATTCTAACACATGAATATGTTTTGTTTTAAACCATTCGATTGTTGCCCTGGCTTTATGTTTACGGTCGTTGTCCTGCTGGAAGGTGAACCTCCACCCCAGTCTCAAGTCTTTTGCAGACTCCAAGAGGTTTTTTTTCCAAGATTGCCCTGTATTTGGTTCCATCGATCTTCCCATCAACTTTGACCAGCTTCCCTGTCCCTGCTGAAGAGAAGCAACCCCAGAGCATGATGCTGCCACCACCATATTTGACAGTGGGGATGGTGTGTTCTGAGTGATGTGCAGTGTTAGTTTTCTGCCACACATAGCGTTTTGCATTTTGGCCAAAAAGTTCCATTTTGGTCTCATCCGACCAGAGCACCTTCTTCCACATGTTTGCTGTGTCCTCCACATGGCTTGTGGCAAACTGCAAACGGGACTTCTTATGCTTTTCTGTAAAAAAATGGCTTTCTTCTGGCTTTCTTGTTGTCACTCTTCCATAAGAGCCAACTTTGTGCAGTGCAGGAATAATAGTTGTCCTACGGACAGATTCCCCCACCTGAGCTGTAGATCTCTGCAGCTTTTCCAGAGTCACCATGGGCCTCTTGACTGCATTTCTGATCAGCGCTCTCCTTGTTCGGCCTGTGAGTTTAGGTACACGGCCTTGTCTTGATAGGTTTACAGTTGTGTCATACTCCTTCCATTTCTGAATAATCGCTTGAACAGTGTTCCGTGGGATGTTCAAGGCTTTGGAAATCTTTTTGTAGCCTAAGCCTGCTTTAAATTTCTCAATAACTTTATTCCTGACCTATCTAGTGTGTTCTTTGGACTTTATGGTGTTGTTGCTCCCAATATTCTCTTAGACAACCTCTGAGACCATCACAGAGCAGCTGTATTTGTACTGACATTAGATTACACACATGTGCACTCTATTTAGTCATTAGCACTCATCAGGCAATGTCTATGGGCAACTGACTGCACTCAGACCAAAGGGGCTGAATAATTATGCACACCCCACTCTGCAGTTATTGATTTGTAAAATATGTTTGGAATCATGTATGACTTTCGATCCACTTCTCACATGTACACCACTTTGTATTGGTCTTTCACGGGGAATTCCAATAAAATTGATTCATGTTTGTGGCAGTAATGTGACAAAATGTGGAAAACTTCAAGGGAGCCGAATACTTTTGCAAGCCACTGTAAATACAATATATATATATATATATATATATATATATATATATATATATATATATATATATATATATATATATATAGTCTCTGACAAAAGTGATTGTTTTCTTTTTATGGGACAACAATGTAAGAAGATATGACACTTTGATACAATGTAAAGTAGTCAGTACCAGTCCCTTATATATATTAGTATATACGGCCATCCCTCACTATTTCCATATACCCTCATACACTTTTATCCAGCATAACCAACCGCATCATATTTCAAAACTAGGAAGTAATCCTCTTACCCCTCCCCCTGAATTCATCATCTCACCACAATCATACCATATCCTACTATTTAGCAATCCCACACTCCACGCCATTTTGAAATCTAATAAATTCCAACATTTTTACCACATTTCTCGACACTTTTTGAGCAACACCGCACACACGTTTTTTCATGTATTAAAAATACACTATATTGTAATATACAATTGTGTCTCACACAGCGCTCTAATTCGCTATCCATCTCTGTCATATTTCAGTGATACTCCGTTTTGTTGATTGCCTGATGAAGCGGGATTGTGCCCGTGAAACGCGTAGCAGTATTGTATAGGAGTATGTGAATACATTTTTCTGGATCATAAAGCAACAGCATCGTGTCTGTTTCTGAGTGGCAGGTCCACCGCCGCCACCCGAACATTTTAAATGTTTTAGCATTTTTTACTCTGTTGGCGCCTCTGTACACCTTTACGTAAAGTAGTCAGTGTACAGCTTGTATTACAGTCTAAAGTTGTTGTCCACTTAAAATACCTCAACACGCAGCTATTACTGTCTAAACCACTGGCAACAAAAGTGAGTAAACCCCTAAATGAACATGATACTCGTTACTGTTACAAAAATTGCTCTGGTCCATAAGTGTAAAACCCCCCTTCATGGTGAAGTGGTTAAAGTGGCCACACATGAAACAATAAAATGATCCGATTTTATGGCAATTTGATTAGAAACAAGAAGATGAACTGAAAAGTCAAGAGCTTTTTTTATTTGTTCGAGAATTCTGATTGTTATTTCCCACAATGCAATGAGGTTCACAGATAGGAAACTGTCAGGATCATGGTCATGATATCACACTGTGGGAGGGGTTCACCACAATATTATCCACACAGACCCCCCCTGATGATCTAGTTATTAGAATAAGTATACATACAGTGATGTGAAAAACTATTTGCCCCCTTCCTGATTTCTTATTCTTTTGCATGTTTGTCACACTTAAATGTTTCTGCTCATCAAAAACTGTTAACTATTAGTCAAAGATAACATAATTGAACACAAAATGCAGTTTTAAATGATGGTTTTTATTATTTAGTGAGAAAAAAAACTCCAAATCTACATGGCCCTGTGTGAAAAATAAATTGCCCCCTGAACCTAATAACTGGTTGGGCCACCCTTAGCAGCAATAACTGCAATCAAGCGTTTGCGATAACTTGCAACGAGTCTTTTACAGTGCTCTGGAGGAATTTTGGCCCACTCATCTTTGCAGAATTGTTGTAATTCAGCTTTATTTGAGGGTTTTCTAGCATGAACCGCCTTTTTAAGGTCATGCCACAACATCTCAATAGGATTCAGGTCAGGACTTTGACTGGGCACTCCAAAGTCTTCATTTTGTTTTTCTTCAGCCATTCAGAGGTGGATTTGCTGGTGTGTTTTTTGGTCATTGTCCTGCTGCAACACCCAAGATCGCTTCAGCTTGAGTTGACGAACAGATGGCCGGACATTCTCCTTCAGGATTTTTTGGTAGACAGTGGTTCCATCTATCACAGCAAGCCTTCCAGGTCCTGAAGCAGAAAAACAAACCCAGACCATCACACTACCACCACCATATTTTACTGTTGGTATGATGTTCTTTTGCTGAAATGCTGTGTTACTTCTACGCCAGATGTAACGGGACACGCACCTTCCAAAAAGTTCAACTTTTGTCTCGTCGATCCACAAGGTATTTTCCCAAAAGTCTTGGCAATCATTGAGATGTTTTTTAGCAAAATTGAGATGAGCCCTAATGTTCTTTTTGCTTAAAAGTGGTTTGCACCTTGGATATCTGCCATGCAGGCCGTTTTTGCCCAGTCTCTTTCTTATGGTGGAGTCGTGAACACTGACCTTAATTGAGGCTAGTGAGGTCTGCAGTTCTTTAGCAATACCTATGTGGTATAGGCGCTCCTCTTATTGAAATCTTAAACTGTTGACACTCTAGAATAAATGCTGATGTAACTCCACCCTAGTGGATCGCTAAGTACGCTGGGGGTATCACCTCCCTAAATAATAGTTTTGTTGTATGCGTACAGCGCTCCCACTCTGTGGCACAGAATATACTGTGACTGATTACACTTTAATGCATCATTACCACCTAGTGGTATAACTATTAAAGTCCTTTTGATATAGACTATTTACAGTCCTATTCAAACAGTGTCCTCTGGTACACACAGCAGTTCTACACAGTCCACAGGTTTCTCATATGAATTCAATTGTAACAATCGTTTATCCCACGTCCCATCTAGGTAGGGCAAAACCAATGTCCAATAATATACTCTCACCGATGTCCAGAGGCTGATATTTATAATCATCAGCAAACACGCTTCATTACTAATCCACACAGCAGTATTCTCCGGCGGCTTCCCCCTATATATATCTCAAACAAACAAAGGAAGGGACATAGCGTAATCCTGCTAGAGACAGTTTGCCATCCAATTCCCTCCACCAGTGCAGTCTATATGACCAAAGGCACCCTGCGTGTGTGTGCTTCCAGCATGCACCCCACACCGCTATTAATATAAACGCTCACCAGATTCTTAGGCTGCCCGTTACAGACCAGCAACTGCGTTTCAGGTGTCATACATCAATGGATTTCCACCAAGCCAATTGCTCCTTAAAAGACTCAAAAAGTAGATTCCAGGCGCGATTCCAGAGGCCTCAGGCGCGACGGCAGTGGAGACGCAGATGCAAGAGAGCGGATGAGGACGTCCTAGTATGATATGCGCATACCTTTTTTTACAATTGTGAGTGTATCTTATGTTTTACCTTTTTATATTAAACTGTATTACGCTATGGAATCTACTTTTTGAGTCGGCCGGCGCTCTTGGAGTAATTTTGGTCGGCCGGCCACTCCTGGGAAGGTTCATCACTGTTCCATGTTTTTGCCATTTGTGGATAATGGCTCTCACTGTGGTTCGCTGGAGTCCCAAAGCTTTAATAACCTTTACCAGACTGATAGATCTCAATTACTTTTGTTCTCATTTGTTCCTGAATTTCTTTGGATCTTGGCATGTCTAGCTTTTGAGGTGCTTTTGGTCTACTTCTCTGTGTCAGATAGCTCCTATTTAAGTGATTTCTTGATTGAAACAGGTGTGGCAGTAATCAGGCCTGCAGGTGACTACAGAAATTGAACTCGGGTATGATAAACCACAGTTATTTTTTAACAAGGGGGGCAATCACTTTTTCACACAGGGCCATGTAGATTTGGAGTTTTTTTTTCTCACTAAATAATAAAAACCATCATTTAAAACTGCATTTTGTGTTCAATTATGTTATCTTTGACTAATAGTAAACGGTTTTTGATGAGCAGAAACATTTAAGTGTGACAAACATGCATAAGAATAAGAAATCAGGAAGGGGGCAAATAGTCACATCACTGTATGTGTACAAAGAATGTACTAATTCCTACAAATAATGAACAAACAAAAAGTGTAAATTTAATTTTACAGGGAAATTGGGAGTGATAACCTGTCCTGAACTAATAATTTTGAAATAGCTCCAAGAATGTCTCATGTGCACAGTGTAACGATTGGTGTCAGCAACACAGATTTTTCTGATTATTGGTGATCTACAGTATCACCAATAATACAGATGCTATACCTAATTATGTGGTGATCTGCAGAATCACCAATAATACTAGTATAGCTAGACACAGGACACCCAATGTGATATAGTGTTTTGTGCAACAGTAATTGGAGAGATTATCTCCCGAGAAGCGGGAGATACAAACACTTCTGAAGCCTAGGATTCCCTGAGGGGCAGGGAACCAGGCTGTACTGCAGCCAGTGGATACCTGAGGAGCAGGAATCACTGTCTGGAGTAATATGATGATGATTGGTCTGCAGCTAGGAATTCCCTGAGGAGCAGGGAATCAGACTGTACTGCAGCCAAGGATTCCCTGAGAGGCACGAATTCAGACTGTACTGCAGCCAGTGGACCTTGGATAGGTAGAGACCCACTGACTGTGCTGCACGATGGTCTCCAGTGGAGCTGGCGACCATAGGCCTGATATAGCAGCTAATAACCCCCTGAAGAGCAGGCGTAACAGGTATACAGTAAGGCTGATCACCCAGGGGCTAGGTGACAGCCAGAAAGATCAGACAAGCCAGGTCGGCAACACACGGACAGACAAAGTACAGAAGCGGAAGACTGATTCGGTATCCAGGTACAGGCAAAGTTGGCAACAGGTAATCAGATGGGCGGAAGTACTGAATCAGAGAACAGGAGAGTAGTCAGGAAAGCCAGGGGTCATAACAGGTAACAGTATATATATCAATCCTAGTCTTAGGTGTGAGGTCCTTGGTCTCAACACCTGGGAACTAGTCTAACAGATGATAGTGACAATATAGCAATCTCCTAGTCTTAGGTGTGAGGTTCTTGGTCTCAACACCTGGGAACTAGTCTAACACATAAACAGTAGCAAGCAATAGTACTTTAAAGCTATCAACGGAATCTGACTCAGTGTGAATTCCCAGCTCCGGTGGTTCTAACACACTGTGGGATCTGACTCAGGTCTGAGCGCTCACACGTATATGTTCGCAACAGCAGACAACTTGCAAGTGACAAGCGAGTCCTATATATACTAAAAGCGCTCCACAGCGCCGAACCAGTCACTCAGCCAATCCGGAGCATAGCTGGAGTCAGCTGATCAGCATAATTAGCTGACTCCTCTTCTAGCAGCATAAAGGTCCTGGCGCGCGCACGCTTAGTTCTCCATCTGTGTGCACTAGAAGGACCAGGCAGACTGTGCATCTGCCATATAACATCTGAGAAACTTCTCAAGGGACTGGTTTATTCTGTCAGTCTGGCCATTGGTCTGTGGGTGGTAGCCTGATAAAAATTAAAGATCCATCTCCAGCTGATGGCAAAAGGCCCTCCAAAATTTTGACACAAACTGGACTCCCCGATCTGACACTACATTCTCCGGAATGCCATGCAGCCGGAAAATGTGCTGGATGAAGAGATCAGCCAACTCCTGGGCCGAGGGGAGTCCTTTCAGAGGGACAAAATGAGCCATCTTACTGAATCTATCTACTACCACCCAAATGACTGTCTTGCCCTCAGACTTGGGGAGTTCTCCCACAAAGTCCATCGACAGATGGGTCCAGGGTTCACTGGGCACTGGTAAGGGTTGTAGTGTACCCACTGGTGCCTGACGAGAGGGCTTACTCCTGGCACAAACTGAGCACTCTCTTACAAACTCCTTACAATCAGTTGCTAGCGTAGGCCACCAAGCGCATCTGGCCAGCAAATCCTAAATTCTGGCAGCCTGAGGATGCCCCGCATTTTTATGGGAATGGAACAATTGCAGGAGTTGTAGGCGGAAGGGTAGTGGTACAAACATGACTCCCTCAGGCTTCCCTTCTGGAACATCCTGCTGATAGTGGCCCAGAGTAGCCGTCCAATCCTTCCAGGTCTCAGTAGCTGCCAAGACTACTTTTTGAGGTAGGATGGTTTCTGGGGTTGAGGGCTGTACTGTCTCAGGCTCGAAACACCTAGATAGGGCGTCAGCTTTGATGTTCTTACTCCCTGGGGTGTACGTTATGACAAATCTGAATCTTAAAAAGAACAAAGACCAACGGGCCTGTCGAGGACTGAGTCTTTTGGCCCCTTCTATGTACTCCAAGTTTTTATGATCTGTATAGACTGTGATAGTATGCTCTGCCCCTTCTAGCCAATGTCGCCATTCTTCGAAGCCTAATTTAATGGCCAAAAGTTCTTGATTGCCAATATCGTAGTTCTTCTCAGCAGGAAAGAACCTACGGGAAAAGTAAGCACAGGGGTGAAGTTTGCCCTGCAGACCAGAGAGTTGAGACAGTACAGCCCCAACCCCGACCTCTGAGGCATCAACCTCTGCAATGAAGGGGAAGGTGACATCTACATGTCTCAAAATGGGAGCAGAACAGTTTTTTCAATGTGGAGAAGGCAGAATGTGCCTCTGCTGACCAGTGGTATGTGTTAGCCCCTTTCTTGGTGAGACTGGTGAGGGGTGACACTACCGAAGAGAATCCCTTGATGAATCTCCTGTAGTAATTGGCAAAGCCCAAAAATCTTTGGAGTGCCTTCAAACCCACAGGTTGTGGCCACTCCAAAACAACCGAGACTTTTTCTGGATCCATAGAGAGACCAGATGTGGAGATAATATAACCCAGAAAAGAAACAGAAGTGACCTCGAAGAGGCACTTCCCTAGCTTGGCATACAGTGAATTTTGTCTTAATTTCCTCAGAACGTACTTGACATGTTTACGATGTTCTGTCAGATTAGGAGAAAAAATCAGTATGTCGTCTAGATACACTAGCACGAATTTCCCCAGAACCTCCCTGAAAACCTCATTGATCAACTCCTGGAAGACGGCAGGGGCGTTACACAACCCGAAGGGCATCACCAGATACTCGTAGTGCCCGTCGGGTGTGTTGAACGCCATCTTCCATTCGTCACCGTCTCTAATCCATACCAGGTTGTATGCACCTCGCAAATCCAGTTTGGAAAAAATACTGGCATTGGTCACCTGAGCAAATAAATCGTCAATGAAAGGCAAAGGGTAACGATTTTTTACTGTAATCTTATTTAAACCTCGGTAGTCAATGCAGGGTCGGAGGCCTCCATCCTTTTTCTGTACGAAAAAGAATCCTGCCCCAGCTGGTGAGCGAGAAGGGCGGATGAAGCCTTTGGCCAAATTCTCTTTGATGTAATCCTGCATTGCCACCTTCTCAGGTCCTGATAGATTATAAAGGTGACCCCTAGGAGGCATACAACCAGATCTTAAATCGATGGGACAATCAAAGCTACGGTGAGGAGGGAGTTTGTCTGCAGACTTGGGACAAAACACATCAGAAAATTCTGCATACTGTACTGGCACACCTTTAACCTGAATCTTGGTAGCGCAAACAGCAACTTTCTCTAAACAATGATGATGACAATGGGCCGACCAGCTCTTTAGCTGACCTGTAGCCCAGTCAATCTGAGGAGAGTGAAGTTGTAACCAAGGCATACCAAGAATAATGGTAGATGTTGCCATCTGCAGGACCAAGAACTGTAAACTCTCTTTATGTAACACCCCTACATTACACACCAACAATGGGGTCTGAGAAAGTGGTTGTCTACTCTGTAATGGAGAGTCGTCAACTGCAGTAACCAGAATCTGTCGGTCTAATGGGAGTAACGGAATTCCCAATTTCTTAGCAAAGTCATAATCTATGAAATTAGCTGCAGAGCCGGAGTCTACAAAGGCTTCTGTGGGGACAGTCTGACCCTCCCACGTGATGGAACAGGGAAGGAGCAGACGATTATTGTTTAGAGGTAGAGACTGCTTGCCAAGGGTATTACCTCTGACTACACCTAGGCAGCAGCGTTTCCCGACTTAGGACAATTCTGAACCCTGTGACCCTCCTCAGCACACTATAAACAGTTTTTCCGATTTCCTGCGATTCTTTTCCACCTGCGTCAATCTAGAGTGTCCGATTTGCATCGGCTCTGGCAGGGGTGACGAGGGTGGAGAGGAGGCATAGGAGACATATCTTACAGCATTTCTACCCCGGGACTGTCTTTGATAGCGTAAGCGGCGATCTACCCTTACAGCTAAAGCGATTGCCTCGTCAAAGGACTTAGGCTCAGGATGTCCCAACATCAATTCGAAAACTGCATCAGATAAACCTGACAAAAAACAGTCTAATAGTGCATATGTTCCCCACCTAGCTGATACAGCCCACTTCCTGAACTCTGCCGCATAAACCTCTTCCGGATCTTGACCCTGGCGCAGGGTCTTTAGCTTCCGTTCAGCGGTGGAAGCAATATCCGGATCATCATATATAATGGCCATGGCTTTAAAAAATTCCTGAACCGATGTCAGAGCCTCGTGCTCTGCATGAAGACTATATGCCCATGTCTGTGAATTCCCTGACAAAAGGGTCTTTATAAACGTAACTCTCTGAGACTCAGTTCCCCAAAGGGTAGGCCTTAACTCAAAATATGATAGCACTCGATTTCTGAAATTCTGAAAGTCAGATCTATGTCCAGAAAACTTTTAAGGTACAGACATGCGAAAGTCTGTAACTAGAGGGGATCGCAATTTATTCACAGACGTTTGGAGAACCTGTATTGACCCAGACAAAGCTGGGATTTAAGTCTGCTGGCCATCAAGCACCCTGATGAGATTATCCACCGAAGTGGCTAAACTGTCACCTCGGCTGTGTAGTGCGTCCATATTGTTTTGGTCTGCTGTTCTGTAACGACTGGTGTCAGCAACACAGATTTTTCTGATTATTGGTGATCTGCAGTATCACCAATAATACAGATGCTATACCTGATTATGTGGTGATCTGCAGAATCACCAATAATACTAGTATAGCTAGACACAGGACACCCAATGTGATATAGTGTTTTGTGCAACAGTAATTGGAGAGATTATCTCCCGAGAAGCGGGAGATACAAACACTTCTGAAGCCTAGGATTCCCTGAGGGGCAGGGAACCAGGCTGTACTGCAGCCAGTGGATACCTGAGGAGCAGGAATCACTGTCTGGAGTAATATGATGATGATTGGTCTGCAGCTAGGAATTCCCTGAGGAGCAGGGAATCAGACTGTACTGCAGCCAAGGATTCCCTGAGAGGCAGGGAATCAGACTGTACTGCAGCCAGTGGACCTTGGATAGGTAGAGACCCACTGACTGTGCTACACGATGGTCTCCAGTAGAGCTGGCGACCATAGACCTGATATAGCAGCTAATAACCCCCTGAAGAGCAGGCGTCACAGGTATACAGTAAGGCTGATCACCCAAGGGCTAGGTGACAGCCAGAAAGATCAGACAAGCCAGGTCGGCAACACACGGACAGACAAAGTACAGAAGCGGAAGACTGATTCGGTATCCAGGTACAGGCAAAGTTGGCAACAGGTAATCAGATGGGCGGAAGTACCGAATCAGAGAACAGGAGAGTAGTCAGGAAAGCCAGGGGTCATAACAGGTAACAGTATATATATCAATCCTAGTCTTAGGTGTGAGGTCCTTGGTCTCAACACCTGGGAACTAGTCTAACACATAAACAGTAGCAAGCAATAGTACTTTAAAGCTATCAACGGAATCTGACTCAGTGTGAATTCCCAGCTCCGGCTGGTTCTAACACACTGTGCGATCTGACTCAGGTCTGAGCGCTCACACGTATATGTTCGCAACAGCAGACAACTTGCAAGTGACAAGCGAGTCCTATATATACTAAAAGCGCTCCATAGCGCCGAACCAGTCACTCAGCCAATCCGGAGCATAGCTGGAGTCAGCTGATCGGCATGATTAGCTGACTCCTCTTCTAGCAGCATAAAGGTCCTGGCGCGCGCGCGCTTAGTTCTCCATCTGTGTGCACTAGAAGGACCAGGCAAGACAGCATCACGCTGCTGCGCGGCAGCAGCCGCCGGCTGGGACGCGGAGATAGCCGCCATGCTGCTCTCCCATGCGGCGGCATCTCCGCTATTCATTACACACAGCAAATCAGAGGTTTCACTACAATAGCAGCCATAGACACCCCGCCCTCTCCCCATGATCTATTTGATTAACCACTTTCCCCACTGCTACAGTATATCTACGTCAGCTGTGGCACCCTCCAAGCCACAGCCACCTAGATATACTGACCTGGTTGCAGCCCTGCTGTGCACGGTCGGGTGCGCTTCAGAGCGCACCCTCCGGCACTGTCAGTTGCATTACTAATTGGTGGAAGGGAACATGTTCCCTTTTGGCCAATTAGTCCACCCCCCTCCCATGAACAATCACTGCAGTAGTGAACTGCAGCGATCCTTCATCTGTCCCCCTTGGCGCACAAATAGTTAAAAAAATGCACAAGCAAGCAGCCTCACTCACCTTACCTCGGTCACCTTGACGTCATCAAGCCGGGACCCGGCAATATGCGGCTGACTGCAGAGCGGTGATCGGAGGATCAGGCTTCAGGATAGTCGCAGGACCGAGGTAAGGTGAGTGAGACTGCTTGCTTGTGCATTTTTTTTAAACTATTTCTGCACGGAGGGGGCTGCCTGGTGTGGGGGGGGGGGGGGCATCTGGCTATGGATTTTTTGGGGGAGGGGGGGGGGATATGCAAAGGGGGTATACAGAGTTACTGGGGGACATCTTAGTAACAAAGGGGAGGGTGGGGGGGGTTACAAATTTTGCACATCTGGGCACCTGGGGGGGGGGGGGGGGGGTCCCATAACTTAATACTGGGGGCACATTTGGCTATAATGGGGGGAAGCACTAATCCTGGGGGTACATCTGGCTATAATGGGGTAATCCTGATCCCAGGGACACATCTGGCTATAAAGAGGGGCACTATTTCTGGGGGTGCATCTGTCAATCTATTCTGGGGGTGGCAAGCACAGAGGACACATCTGGCTATGCTGGGGGGGGGGGGCTGATATTGGGGACACATCTGGCTATACTGGGGGGGGGGGGGTGTGATACTGGGGACACATCTGGATATCTATACTGGGGCGACTTTAACTGGTGGCATAGTTTTTATGTCAATCGCACTTTTTATTTTTAAACAGAAATTGGTCAAAATTGAGAAATAATGCATTTTTTTTATTTCCCCCCCACTTTTCCCATTAAAATGCATAGAGAGGAACATTTTATTTGGGACCAAATACCGCCCAATGAAAGCTTAGTTTGTCTTGAAAAAAACAATATATAGATCATTTAAGTGGCACGAGAACAGGTGAAGTTATTGGTGATTAAACAGGGACACCGCTAAAGCATAAGAACTGCTCTGGTCAATAAGGGGAAAACAAGGTCTGGATGCAAAGTGGTTAAAGGTAAAGATTTTTCGTGGGAAAGGGGGAATCAGCTACTGATTGGAATTAAGTTGAATCCTTGGTTAAAGTTCCTCTTTAAAGGGAAATGCTGCAGCATTACATTTTATTATTTGTGCCCAGTTGTTTGGAAAGGTACATATAGTTATTATTCCCTTATATTTATTGTTATATCTTGTGTTATACACAGTCTCTATCAAATTAAATGAACGTATGAATAATTATTTTATATATGCCATCTGAAACCTGTGAGAGGTTCACAAATTTTGAAAGCATATCCATTCCTCACCAATTTTATAATTCAAAAGAGTAAAAATGAAAATGATATATTTTGCATCAATCAGAAGTACCAGAGATACAGGCCACTGAAGTCAAAGTCAGTTGTGAACCTAAGTTTTGTTATTGGTCATGATCAGATGCCAATAGCTGCATTAAAAGAAAACTATCAAACCAAGAGCCTGATTCACAAAGCGGTGCTAACAGTTAGCACGCTGGTGAAAAGCCCTTTATCACGCCTAAACTCAGTTTAGGCATGATAAGTTTAGGCGTGATAAGTTTAGGTGTGATAAGTTTAGGCATGATAAGTTTAGGTGTGATAAGTTTAGGCGTGATAAGTTTAAGCACCAACTGGGTCAGCACCGCAGTGCACAGCTGATCAAAAGATTTGCGCTAGCAAAGTCTTGTGCACTTCGCATAGAGTTTAATGGCACTGCTTTGCGTGCGGGACTTTGTGCGCGATCTAAACGTATCTAAACTTAGCATGCCTAAACTTATCACGCCTAAACTTATCATGCCTAAACCTATCACACCTAAACTGTCTTTTCACCAGCGTGGTGCAATGGTTATCACGCCTAAAGTCTCTAACTGGGTTAGCACCGCTTTGTGAATCGAGCCCCAAGCTCACAAGAGGGTGAGACGCAAGTGACGTCACCAGGAAGTGAACCAGCTGACAGCCCGGAAGCACTACACTGCAAGTCAGTAGTGCGGAAGAGCTGATAGGAGTCAATGAGCTGCCGGCCGGAGCTCTGACTCGCAACCCGAACTACCATCTGACGCCTAACGGAACGTGAACCTTTGGGAGCGTGAGTACATAAGCCTACTGCACGCATAAACTGAACTATATTTAAAAACAATATACATCACGGAGGTAAACCTATTAGTAGCAGCCACGGATAAAATTGAACATAGAGGAACTACATTAACCTACCAGTGACTTTATGAAACAAGACCACTATTTGTTAATAGAATTGGAACTGCTTTTAGAATATATTCAGTGCGGACTTTGCTCTTATCCTATTTTTTACTCCATTTTTTCTTTTTTTCCCTCTTTGAGATGCACATTGGAGAGTCTATGTGTGTTTGTGAATTCGTGTGTGACAAGTGCTATATTAGATCCCTATAGTAGGAAAATATGCAATATATGAGAATTAAATATAAATACTGAGTAATGCAATTATAAAATACACAAAGTTATGCAATATAGTTGTGAGGAAATGCGGAAAAGCCGCCGCAAGTGCTCAGAGTGAGGCGGCTGTTTCCGCGTCCAACATGGCGGCACAACGCGAAGAAACCGCCGCATGCCGCATGGGCAGAGCGGTGGAGTCCGCGTTGGATGCGGCGGATTGCACGCATAGCAATACTACTGACATTGTGGTTGGACGCGGGGAAGCCGCCGCTTGCTTGGAGAGCAGTGCGGCGGCCCCCACGCCTGAACCAGCGGATACATTGCAAAACATGTCTGGTGTGGCTGGGACTGCTAGTCCACACAGGTTCAGAACGACGCGCGCGCGCGCTGAGAGGCAGAGCTTATATGACAGCCAGAGAAGAGTCAGCTGACCAAGCTGGTCAGCTGACATTTTCAACACCTTTCATTGGTCCAGCACTTGAGGGTGGCGTTGGAGAGCGCTATAGTATATATACTGGGTGCTGGTCATTTCTCTGGTGTCTGGCGTTGCGATCACTACGTGGTAGCACTCAGACCTTGTCTGTATCTGTGTCCTAGCATAGTTTCCAAAGGTGTTGATGATCAAGGAACTCACACCTTAGCATTAGGAATATTGAATTGTATTATTTGTTATGACCTTCTGCCTGCCTGACTATTCCTCTGAACTCTGATTCTGTACCTTGCTATTTCTGATATCCTGTTGCCAAACTCTGCTCGTTCCTGGACTCTGTATTTGCCTCCTGATTCTGTACCTTGCTATTCTGATACTCCGTTGCCAAACCCTGCCTGTTCATTGGATTCCGTATCTGTCTCCTGAATCTGTACCTTATCTGTCTGTGTGTTAACGACCTGGCTTGCCCGACCTCGAGAACTGGCCTTACTGTTAAAGGCAGTTCCCAGACCTGTTGGTGACACCCTCTCACTGGTGTCACTCACACTCTGTCCTTCCTACTCTCAGCCTAGCTCCTCCCCCGGGAGAGTATAGGCCAACGGAAGGAACATACTTCTGTGCAGTACTCAAAATATTGCTGTTACACTTAACACTCACTTGTTATCTCAGGTGTCCAGAGGTTAGTAGATATATCTGATTATCGGTGATACTGCAGTTCACCGGTAATCAGACCCTCTCTGTGTTACACCGATCGTTACAATAGTATAGGAAAGTTTTCTTGTTAGTGCTTTATACGGTTTTATGTATATTATGAACAAATAAATCATTTTATGCCTATATGCATGAGTAGTTTAGACAATTATTGATACATTGGTATAGAAATAAGGATTATATATACCCAGCGCAACCTGTTTTTTGCTTTTATTTGATTCAATTTCTGTTGTGGGAAGGTGGGTGCCCACACTGAACTGGTTAGCAGCGGGCGAAAAACTACCCCAAGGGGATCCCAAACAAGCGCCCTCCTCCTTTTTTGAGCATTGTACAAATAATGTCTAAGTAGCTGTGTAAACATTTTCCTACTTTTCATGTTAAATATCAGAGGCTAAAGCTGTAGTTCACTGTGTAATTCATTGTGTGTTGATTTTAGCTATGTTTGGAATGTCTCATTTGCACAGGTGAATCTCTGCAGTCTGACATGCTAAGAACAGTGTAATATTGAAGCAGAGTTATATGCAATGGCTCTGGTGTCAGATTTCACACACTATTACAAATGTTTATGTTACACATAAAATACATTTCCTCTTCTTTCTGCAGACAATTTAGTCAGGGACAGGCAGCTGCCAGGGAGAGCTTTCTCTCACACACAGGGTTAACAGATGCAGTGTGAGGAAATCCCCCACCCCCGTTCTCTCAAGGTTCACTAACCCCTAAGAAGCAGTGTCAGGGAAGTGTGAAAGGAATTTGATAACAGTAAACAAACAGATTAGCAGTTAAAAGCACATTCAAGTACTTAAAGAGGTTCTGTGGTGGTCTGTAAAAACAAAAAGTGTCACTTACCTGGGGCTTCCAACGGCCTTCTGTAGATATCCTGTCCCGCGCTGTCACTGAAGAATTCTCTGTAAAGCAGGCTTAGGCTACAAAAAGATTTCCAAAGCCTTGAACATCCCACGGAGCTGTTCAAGCGATCATTCAGAAATGGAAGGAGTATGGCACAACTGTAAACCTACTAAGACAAGGCCGTCCACCTAAACTCACAGGCTGAACAAAGAGAGCGCTGATCAGAAATGCAGTCAAGAGGCCCATGGTGACTCTGGAGGAACTGCAGAGATCTACAGCTCAGGTGGGGGAATCTATCCATAGGACAACTATTAGTCGTGCACTGCACAAAGTTGGCCTTTATGGAAGAGTGGCAAGAAGAAAGCCATTGTTAACAGAAAAGCATAAGAAGTCCCATTTGCAGTTTGCCACAAGCCATGTGGGGGACATAGCAAACATGTGGAAGAAGGTGCTCTGGTCAATTCAGACCAAATGAAACTTTTTGGCCAAAATGCTATGTGTGGTGGAAAACTAACACTGCACATCACTCTGAACACACCAGCAGCATGGTGGCAGCATCATGTTCGGGGAGTGCATCTCTTCCGCAGGGACAGGGAAGCTGGTCAGAGTTGATGGGAAGATGGAAGGAGCCAAATACAGGGCAATCTTGGAAGAAAACTTCTTGGAGACTGCAAAAGACTTAAGACTGGGGCGGAGGTTCACCTTCCAGCAGGACAACGACCCTAAACATAAAGCCAGGGCAACAATGGAATGGTTTAAAACAAAACATATCTATGTGTTAGAATGGCCCAGCCAAAGTCCAGATCTAAATCTAATCGAAAATCTGTGGCAATATCTGAAAACTGAGACTGAGCTGGAGCTGTTTTGCAAAGAAGAATGGGCAAGGATTTCAGTCTCTAGATGTGCAAAGCTGGTAGAGACATACCCTAAAATACTGGCAGCTGTAATTGCAGCAAAAGGTGGTTCTACAAAGTTTTGACTCAGGGGGCTGAATAATTACGCACACCCCACTTTGCAGTTATTGATTTGTAAAAAATGTTTGGAATCATGTATGATTTTCGTTCCACTTCTCATGTGTACACCACTTTGTATTGGTCTTTCACGCGGCCTTCCAATAAAATTGATTTAATGTTTGTGGCAGTATTGTGACAAAATGTGGAAAACTTCAAGGGGGCCGAATACTTTTGCAAGCCACTGTATATTTTTCATCAATATGCAGACTATCTTGCCCAGGTTTCTGTACGGTTTACACTGAATGAAACGAGAATATGGAGTCTGCAATTGCTGAAAAAAATGCTGTAGTGACTGCTGCCTTTAATACTTTAGTCACTGACCTAGAATAACCACATAGATCATGTATTCTGATTCTGCTGATGGCAAGCTTATTATTATTAGTGTGATTCAGACACTACTGAAGTGAACTGACCAGCATGGCATAATAATAATAATAAAACAATAATTTATAACATAAATTAACAAGCTGTTACTGTTTTTTCTTTTAACACTGAAGCACAATCTCTCAGAGCCATGATAGTAGATCATGTACAATGTAAGTACCGTATAACCATCTTCTTCTGAGCCTCCTGCTGTTATAATGCATTCATTCAACAGTCCTGCTTTTTCTGGAGTCATAACACGGAAGCAAAACTATTTTCCGAATATTAAAACACAATGAGGTCTGCTGTTTCATGAAACACATTTATCAAACTAAACATTAATTATTATTTTATGATTTATTAACAAAACTAGTTACCACTAACAATTCATAAAGGAGATCTAAACAATATCCCTATTTTAGCAACTGTTTTGTGCCGCTTTACTTCATACTGCAGAAGCAGAACATTTGTAGCACTGCATTCTCTTATTCTATCAGCAGGGGGCAGCAAGTGCACTGGTTTAGGAAACAGCGTCTACTGAACAAGTGTCCTTTCTGCAATACTGGCTTAGAAGACACCGGGGTCACCAAGAAGAATTTTTTTTATATTTCATTGTGACCATTAAAAGTAAAGTCTTCACCAATAACACATGGGAGTAAACAGGGGTCTATTCTTGGGAAAAGTGGTGAGTGGACTCACCCGGAAAGCGCCAAAAAGTGGGCTTGGTCAAGCATAATGTGGGCATGGTCACGGGTGGGGCCAAATATACATGACCTTAGCAGTGATGTAAAAGGTCTGCCGGGGAAGTGTGAGCTCTGCCGTTGTGTATCCGCCCAAAATAGATGTAATCTGACAGCATTTCACCAAAAAGACACATAATCTGGTAGAAGTTCCTCCAAAATACAGATAATATGTAAGTGGTTCCCCCAAAATAGACAATGTGGCAGCAGCAGTTCCACCAACATACACATAATTTGGAAGCAGTTCCCCAAAATATGCGAAACCTGGCAGCGGATAACCCAAAATACACGTAACACCCAAAATACATATAATCTGGAGCAGTGATCCCCCAAACATACACAATCTGGCAGCAGTTCCCCAAAATACGCGTAACCTGGCAGCAGACGTACCCCTAACATACGCATAATCTGGCAGCTGTTCCCCAAAATACATAACAGTGGTTCCACAAAAATGCAGATAATCTGACAACAGTTCCCCCAAAATAGGTACCCCTAGCATAGGTAGCCAGGTCTATAGGTGTCCCCAGTATAAGTAGCCATAAATATAGTAGTCCCCAGTATATGTAGCCAGAGGTATATGTGCCTAGTATATGTAGCCAGGGGTATATGTCCCCAGTATATGTAGCCAGGGGTATACGTGCCCAGTATATGTAGTCAGGGGGTATATGTGCCCAGTATATGTAGTCAGGGGGTATATGTGTCCAGTATATGTAGCCAGGGGTATATGTGCCCAGTATATGTAGTCAGGGGGTATATGTGCCCAGTATATGTAGCCATGGGTATATGTGCCCAGTATATGTAGTCAGGGGGTATATGTGCCCAGTATATATGTAGTCAGGGGTATATGTGCCCAGTATATATTCATCACAAACTGACCCCCAAGTGTTCAAGTTAAATCACTGAGATATCCAGCTTTCAGTATGGGCAAATGAATGGCAAAAATTTCAGTACAGCATATTTAACTTGTCTTTTCTCAGCAGTTACAGTTTTAGGTTGAACAGAAGATTTACAGCCATCCAGGTTAGCCAGAATACTAAATCATTGTAGCATGGTTTTTACAGTCTTCTCTGGAGTTCTCACCATGATTGTCACCTGCCTGTGTAATTTTAGTCAGCACTCGTCTGCTCCTATACAGCAGCAGGAGTCACATACATTGCATGCTGGGAGTGGTTAATGATGTCTGGTCATATATGTGATGATGTGATGATATGTGATGATGGGGGCTATGGCACTAAGGCCCCTTTCACACTGGGGTGCTTTTCAAGGAATGTCCAGAGCTTTACTGAATGTCAGCAAACAGAGGTATTATGACAAAGTTACCCTGTGGTAGCATTTACACTACAGTTGCAATTTGTATGAAAATATCATACATATACAGCATTTTGGAAGCGCTCGCAATGTGATTTTTGTTTCTCAAACAAGTTATTCCCCTTCCCCCAAACCAGCACCCAGCATGATCTAGACATCTCCCCATCTAGTGTGACTCTCCCTCTCCAGCGTTTTCTTACTTTCTCACCCAGCAGCACCAAGCGTGACCTTACTTCCCCACCCGGCTACTTTTTTGTGCCACACGGCTACAAAATATTTCTGGGGAGAACACTGCAACCATTAAGAGTTCTGGCTCCCAAAGAGTGGTTAGACACTTCTACTCAATTAGTCACCCTCATTAAGGACACCTGTCTTAACTAGTCACCTGTATAAAAGACACCTGTCCACAGAATCAATCAATCAGGCAGACTCCAAACTCTCCAACATGGGAAAGACCAAAGAGCTGTCCAAGGATGTCAGAGACAAAATTGTAGACCTGCACAAGGCTGGAATGGGCTACAAAACCATTAGCAAGAAGCTGGGAGAGAAGGTGACAACTGTTGGTGCGATTGGTCGAAAATGGAAGGAGCACAAAATGACCATCAATCGACCTCGCTCTGGGGCTCCACGCAAGATCTCACCTCGTGGGGTGTCAATGGTTCTGAGAAAGGGGAAAAAGCATCCTAGAACTACACGGGAGGAGTTAGTGAATGACCTCAAATTAGCAGGGACCACAGTCACCAAGAAAACCATTGGAAACACATTACAGCGCAATGGATTAAAATCCTGCAGGGCTCGCAAGGTCCCCCTGCTCAAGAAGGCACATGTGCAGGCCCGTCTGAAGTTTGCCAATGAACACCTGAATAATTCTGTGAGTGACTGGGAGAAGGTGCTGTGGTCTGATGAGACCAAAATAGAGCTCTTTGGCATTAACTCAACTTGCTGTGTTTGGAGGAAGAAAAATGCTGCCTATGACCCCCAAAACACCGTCCCCACCGTCAAGCATGGGGGTGGAAACATTTTGCTTTGGGGGTGTTTTTCTGCTAAGGGCACAGGACAACTTAATCGCATTAACAGGAAAATGGACGGAGCCATGTATCGTGAAATACTGAACGACAACCTCCTTCCCTCCGCTAGGAAACTGAAAATGGGTCGTGGATGGGTGTTCCAGCACGACAATGACCCAAAACATACAGCAAAGGCAACATAGAGTGGCTCAAGAAGAAGCACATTAAGGTCATGGAGTGGCCTAGTCAGTCTCCGGACCTTAATCCAATAGAAAACCTATGGAGGGAGCTCAAGCTCAGAGTTGCACAGAGACAGCCTCGAAACCTTAGGGATTTAGAGATGATCTGCAAAGAGGAGTGCACCAACATTCCTCCTAAAATGTGTGCAAACTTGGTCATCAGTTACAAGAAACGTTTGACCTCTGTGCTTGCAAACAAGGGTTTTTCCACTAAGTATTAAGTCTTTTATTGTTAGAGGGTTCAAAAACGTATTTCACTCAATGAAATGCAAATCAGTTGCTATCTTTTATTTAAGGTTATTTTTGCGATTTTCCATTTGATGTGCTATCTGCCACTGTTAAAATAAACCTACCATTGAAATGATACTGTTCTGAGACTTTTCATTTCTTTGTATTTGGACAAACTTACAAAATCAGTGAGGGGTCAAATAATTATTTCCTCCACTGTATGTTACCAGGGGTATATGTGCCCAGTATATGTAGCCAGGGGTATATGTGCCCAGTATATGTAGTCAGGGGGTATATGTGCCCAGTATATGTAGTCAGGGGGTATATGTCCCAGAATAGGTAGCCAGGTGTCCCCCCAGCAGGAGGGGAGCAGCGCAGAGAAGACGGAGAGCTGTGAGCAGCGGTGGAGAAGGGGGGCCATCTCCCCCCCTTCCCTCACCTTAGGGTGCTCTCCTTCCCTTGCTCTCCCCTCCAGAACTAATGTGCGGGCAGCCGGCAGCGAGCGGGACTTACCTCTCCTCGTTCCGGAGCGAGCACTCCACTGCCGCTAGACTGGTCTGGTCCAGACCAGAGCAGCGGCACGCAGATTCGGCGCCGGAACGAGGAGAGGTAAGTCCCGCCCGCTGCCGGCTGCTCGCACATTACTTCTGGAGGGGAGAGCAAGGGAAGGAGAGCACCCTAAGGTGAGGGAAGGGGGGGAGATGGCCCCCCTTCTCCACCGCTGCTCACAGCTCTCCTTCCACTGCACTGCTCCCTCCACACATGCCAGCGTGGACGGCGTCCACCCTCAGGAAATAGTAAGTGGACGCCGTCCACGCCCCACTCGACCCCTGTGAGTAAATATGGCTGCTATGAGCAACGCCTCCATTTCTCATTGCTGACAGTTCTTCTTAGTACTTTTTATAGTTGGGTCACCCAGCACATGCTGCAATTAAAATATACATCATTGTTTACTCAACCAACTTATTAACAAGTTTTGTAACAAATTTTGCATCTGTAAAGACTCGTGTCTTAATATAATTTAATAATTTTCCTATAGAATGGTGGCTCTGATATTTTAACAAATGTCTTCAGAACTGGCAATGTTTGTAGATTTTATATATTAACCAAATGGGACATAACACCAAGGAGTTTGTATACAGATGAGAAGAATAGATTTGTCAGCATTAATTTGTAACTACTTTATAATAGCATTGGTAAATCCTGCAAGAATAAAGAATAACTGTACCCACCTAAAAAATAATGTTACATACCCGTCTACGAATACCAAACGATCCTATAAAGCCTTCCCAGTCCTCTCCCAGTCTCCTTGTTCCACCACTGGGCCCCCGTTCAAATCTCCCACCTGCAAGCCTTCAGGTCTCCTCAGAAGGGTTAGGAAGTAATCAAGACTCGGACATGCACAGTCACTCATCTTCGGAAGTACTTGGACACACAAGAAGCCTTCCAAGGAGACGGCTGAAGTTGCAGCCAGCAGGAAATTTGAACAGGCCGTGACATTAAACTCAGATCCGACATTATAGTCGGATCATTTTAATGGGGGCCTGGCGATGGAACGAGCGGATCAGGAAGGCTCTATAGGATCCAGAACCTTCCCTCTTCTTAGGTGAGCATCTTTTTCTTTATGGGTGGGTAAAGTTATTCTTTCCTTTAAGATCATTCTCAGACACAGGCCTCAATTCACGGAGCTTTATCAAACACTTTATCAAAAGTTTGATACTTTACTTCATGGGTAAAACTTAATTTTGAATTCACTAAGGTGTTATATATTTATCGAATGTTTTACCGATAAAACGTTCAATAAATATATAACACCTTAGTGAATTCAAAATGAGATTTTACCCATGAGGTAAATTATCAAACGTTTGATAAAGTGTTTGATAAAGCTCCGTGAATTGGGCCACAGTTCTTAACCTCTTGAGGACCACAGGTTTATACCCCCTAGTGATCAGGCCATTTTTTGGATAGTGTGCTTCCACATGCAGCTGATTTTTTCTACACTCTGCCAACTAACATTCTGCTTCGCGCAGGACTAGCAGGGAATTTGGAACAGATGCAAGTAGCTGTACTAACGAATGCACGGCTTTCAAACACTTCACAGAACTGTGCTTGCTTTATTCAGAGATAAACTAATGAGTGGGTGATTGGCTGCTTGTATGATTTTTTTCAATTGTCATCAGCTGATGTCTTTTGATACATGACTGTGTGTTACTTTTTTTTGTAAAGGGAATAAGGGGATTTTCTATGGTTGTACATATTGTTAAATAAAAGTTTTGTATCTGTTGTAGCAGACACCAATGTTTTTTGATTTTTTTCACTGGAGTGAAGGAGAGAGACTGATACTAAGGGAGAGAGACTAAAAGCGAGTAAAAGAAGAATGGGCTTCATGCTGCTGCACAGACACCGCTTTACTCATGCTCACGTAAGATGGCCGCCCTTATACCTGAAGGGAAACAAGGCTGCAATTTAGAATAGTGTACTGGCCAGAGGCAGTGGGGTCATGGAGGACATGGGAAGCATGTGGATCATCCAGCGGCTTCCCTCTTTTTAGGTAAGTATCTTATTAAAAAAATGTTTACAATAGCTCGAATTTGATTTAATCATGTAAGATATAAGAGTTTAGGCAAAAGAAACCAATAAAACATGTAAAAGCCAAACAGAGACAGTCAAGGGACTAGGCCAAACACAAGAGGTCAGATGACTAACAACCCAAGGGATAGGTACTGAGGGTTAGGAGCCATCCAGGGTTCATATACAGGAGATCAGGCAGTCAGGCGGTTAAAGCAGGGATGAGAAAAGAGCATAGTCAGTGCAAGCCGAAGTTGATACAGGCGGCAATACAAAAGTGTGGTCAAAAGGTCAAACAAGTTTGTCACTCAAGAGCAGTCTGAAATCACACCGTAGCAGCTTAGCACACCAGTAAACATGGGCAGTCTCAGCAGCCCATAGGGCCAAAGTAACAGAGGTGCTGACTGGCCACCCACAACTACTAATTCTAATTCCCCTCCAGCTGCTAGTGCCCCACCAGAGAGAATAAGACAGGAGTGTGGTGGCACTCACCTGTCTAGTAAAACGAAGGCTTGTGCGTGTTACACAGTCGAAAGACTGCTGTGATAAAAGTAAATTAGCTTATATTTCAAAACACTGTGACCATCCCAGCTACAAACACAGCCAGATGTGGTGCACACCAAAACCCCTGGACCATAACAGCAGGTAGACAGGACACATTTGTATTTGAAATGTATGCTTATATACAGTATTTATTACTACATGAAAATATTCTCAATAGAATAATCTATTACATATTTAGGGCTTGATTCACAAAGCAGTGCTAACTGTTAGCACACCTGTGAAAACCCCCTTAGCACTTCTAAACGAGCTTTTCGCGTGCAAAACTTTACGCGCGCACTGCACAGAGCGCAGGGCGCTCCGCACGAAGTGCCAATTAAAGCCTATGGGACTTAGCGCGCGCATAGGACTTTGCGCGTGCAAAACTTTGCGCGCGATCTGATTGAGAAATCCGGTGCTAACCTACTTAGCACCCTGGTTAGCACGTCTAAAGACTTTAGACGTGCTAAGTAGGTTAGCACCGCTTTGTGAATCAAGCCCTTAATGTCTTAACTTGCATTAACATAATGTAATCCAGTTATCCTGTATTATTTAGAATGTACTGGAGCTGTAATACTCAGCAAATCAATATTTCATATTTCCATGGGAAAATTATATCTGTCTTTCTAGTTTTTATTTTATTGATCATTTGTTTTATGATTTAGAAAAGAAAGGAAATTATGAAATCATTGTTTATATTGGCATATGCATCATACATCAATCTTACGGAGATATGGTCTTAAAGGGATACTTAAGTTAGGCAGAAAAAATGAGGTTAACTCACCAGGGGCTTCCCTCAGCCCCCTGCAGCTGATCGGTGCCCTCGCAGCCCCGCTCTGATGCTCCTGGACCAGCCGGCGACGACGCCGTCACCGGCCGATAGGCATGGGAACGCGAGTGATTCTTCGCGTTCCCAGCCACAATAGCACCCCCTATGCTGCTATTGCGGCAAGAAGGCCGCAATAGCAGTATAGAGGGTGCTATTGTGGCTGGGAACGCGAGTGATTCTTCGCGTTCCCAGCCACAATAGCACCCATGCCTGTCGGCCGGTGACGGCGAAACCGGAAGTCGTCGCCGGCGGGTCCAGGAGCATCGGAGCGGGGCTGCGAGGGCACCGATCAGCTGCAGGGGGCTGAGGGAAGCCCCTGGTGAGTTAACCTCATTTTTTCTGCCTGACTTAAGTATCCCTTTAAAGTGTACCTGAGCCGAAGCTCGAGTACAAAGTTAGATACTTACCTAAAGAGAGGGAAGCCTCAGAATCCTATTGAGGCTTCCCTCGCTTGTCTGATGTCCCCCGTTACTGTGGTCCCCCCACTTCCCTGAAGATTAGCAACAACGCAGCTTGTCTTCCTGCATAGTGGCCGTGCAGTAGCTGCACAAACCCGCCCATGCGCAGTAGGGCCATAGCTGCGGGCTCTGTGCTACTGTGCACACGGAGCTACTACGCTATGATACAGAAAGACGAGATGTGCAGCCCCGATGTGGAGGGGGGCCTTGCTCAGCAACAGGGGCATTCAGACCATTGAGGGAAGCCTCAATAGGATCTTGAGGCTTTGCCTCTCTTCAGTGTAAGATCTGATTTTGAACCTGAGCCTCAGCTGTGTTTACTTTAAGTTTGATCTTGTTGATTATAATTCTTATATAAAACCTGTTTTTATTGGGCACAGTGTGAGTGTATTTTTATGAAAGTGTTTGTTTTCCCAATCATTTTTATTATAAGTTACACCATGGCACAGGATCGGTTGTTTAGAACAACAAACATTCTATGGGCCTGGTGCTATTCCAGGTCATAAGTAGCTTGCAGATGCGAGCTACTTATCACCTTGCCATCGCACGAGGATTACCGGCAAATCCTATTGCCAGTTTCACTCGTACGATGGCCGATCGTTAGGGAGCATTACTCAGGCGAAAGCCTGAGCGATGCACCCTATTAGCGGACGATGGGGAGCGAGGTTTACCCTGTGGTGCTGTCCATCAGCACCACGGCCTCGCTCCCCAAACATGCGCACAACCTGCCGAACATCCGCCGCTGCATCTGGGGGTCTCCTTTAATAAGGAGACCCCCAGAGCTCCCCGCCGGCCGCCGCTAGTCTGTACAACCCCCCAGGTAGCTGCAAAGATAATTGTAAGCAATTTCCCTCCCGCCGCTTTACACCCGCCGGCCGCCGCATCTCGCTACAAGTCCCTGCTGTGTAATTACAGTGTATGAGATACTGTAATTACACTCGCTAATAACAGAGTCCCGGCAAAGCATCTTTGAATCAGCCGCCGGGGCTCCCCATTGGTTCAAAGGCTGAGCCATTTTCATTGGTCCAGACTGTGAACCAATGGGGAGCCCCGGTGGCTGATTCAAAGATGCTTTGCCGGGACTCTGTTATTAGCGAGTGTAATTACAGTAACTCATACACTGTAATTACACAGCGGGGACTTGCGGCGGCCGACGGGTGTAAAGCGGCGGGAGGGAAATTGCTTACAATTATCTTTGCAGCCACGTGGGGGGTTGTACAGACTAGCGGCGGCCGGCGGGGATCTCTGGGGGTCTCCTTATTAAAGGAGACCCCAGATGCAGCGGCGATGACATGCGTTAGCATGTTAAGACCTGCTTTCTGCAGGTCTAAGCTAACGCTCATGTCTGCCGGGAAGCATCGCTTCCCGGAGGAATGCAAAGTGCAATAGGATAGGGTGTAAGGAACTTGATGGGCGATAATATCGCCCAAGCAAGTTTCTTTAACACCCTGCCTAGGACTAAATGCATTGTAATCGCCTGATTATCGGACTCACCAGTGTTTAACGCTGGCGAGTCTGACAATTGCATCAGGCCCTGTTACTCATGACCTACTACCGCATGAACTGCAGTCTACATAGCAACAAGTACAAGTTGAACCTAAAATTATGTTCTGTCACAGATTTTAAGATTTATAATACCCAATATACTTTATGTAACATACACTAATGTGACTAACAAAACAATGCATAGAAGTAAACAGAGGACCAGACATGAAGAGCACTCTTAATCCTATATTCTTTATCATCATAGACCTCAGGGCTTACCTATTTCAGAGATCAAAAAGGAAGGAAGAAAAAAGATACAATAGAAAGAGGATAGAATAGAAAGAGGAAAGTACGGAAAGAGGGTTGAGGGCCCTGTGAAAAGCTAATAATTGGCATCCCAAGCTCAGTCTGTCATGTGATAACCAAGACTACCTCGATCTCTGTGTTCCCAACAGAATGTCTTTGTTCTAGAGAACAGTGTGCAAATCAAAGGTGTTTTTTTTTTTATTTTAGCTGCTTGTATGTCACTAAGCTTGTGAAGTCTACCCAGATTGCAATAAACGGTACCAAGCAGTTCTTTCTTGGTCTTTAAACCATATCCGAAGTGATTAAAGAAAAAAACGAAATACGTCAGTAAAGGGAAGCCTCTGGATGCTCTAAAGGTTTTACCGATCTTCCTAGACCCCTCCTCTGTCAGTTGGTACCCACTCCACAGGCACCAGTAGGGTTTGCACCTGCGCAGTAGCACGGAATGAAAAGCTGTGCACAAGCAGCTCTGTGTTACTGCACTGGCTGTACCTTGCGCTTGCGCAGTGTGGCCGCGCTCCTACATGGAGGGTAGCGTGACCGCAAGTACAATATTCAACAGTATTGTTGAATATTTCCAAGGTGTCCGGGTACAGGAACGGAGGGGTGTACGAAGATCGGGGAAGCCTCTGGACTACCTAGAGGCTTCCCTCTACTGAGGTAAAAAAAAAAAATACTTGTTAAAATCAGTGCATTGTTTTTTTCTCTACCCAAAACCTGATGGTCATTGGAATAACACACATTTTTATTTTAGTTCTATTTCTAGGTTTCGATGGATAGGAGGCATCTTCTATGGCATGCTTACTTCCCTGTTGTTCTTACAACTGGTTGGCCTGTGCTGCTACAAGATATTGATGTATACCTTGCAACAGAAGATACAAAAACAATTAAATCATCCAGAGACTTCCTACCATTCCCATTACTCTTCTGTGTAGTGACATAGTGCTGTTGATCCTGAACTCTGTACAGTAGATAGTTTATAGCAGTTTGATGTATATAGTGACTTGTTATGTTTGCGCTACACTGTATATAGAGCATTGATAATTAGTAGCAAACTAAGAGTTAAGTGTATATTAGTACTCCACTGATTCTCACAAAAAAATAAAAGTATTATTTTCTTTTTACATGAACACATCTCTTGTATTAATGATCCTGTGACAGTATCCTCACTGATGTTGACTGAATAGCCCCTTGCTGTATACCCTTCCTCACTGCTCACCAGTTACACACTGTTGACAGTAAGGGCTGGCTTACACTAAGGGCCTGAGCCCACTAACGCAGTTGAGTGCAGTTGTGTCCGCTTTTCAGCATCTGTAACAGTGATGTGTTTCTGAAAAGCGGACACAACTGTGCACAACTGCGTTAGTGGGCGCAGGCCCTAAGGGTTGTTTCACAATGAAAATCGTATTTGCGATTCTCATTAAAAAGAATCTGTATAGTTAACCACTTTGAAACCCTTGCTACGCTTATCTACTCCCCACAGAACTTTACCTGGGGCTCAGGGGAGTAGATAGGCGTACTTGTGGTAAACAGTGTGCTGTATGCCCAATAAGCTATCTGATTATGTATATAGGGTATCATTTTAACCGTGACAAGTGAGAGAATAGATTTTGTGGTGTTTGACAACTGAGGGATAAGTCATGTGATTTTTTTTACCGGAAAACTGAATGAAAAGCAATAAAACTGTTATTTTCATGTACTCTATACCCCCAAATAAATACTTGTAAAAACAACAAAAGTGACAGCATTGAAAAGAGAATACATAGTTACCCTAGGGACTTAGCTTTTAAAATATGTATGCCATGAGAGTGTATTACTGTTAATCATGAAGAAAAGGGCTTTTAATTACTGATAGAGTACAATGAGAAAACAAAAAACACAAACCAGAAACTAATATATTTTCGCCATACATTGTACTAGGAACATTATTTAAATGTTGAGATAACCAGGACAAATTAGCAAATACAATGTGTGTGTTTTACCTATGGTAACATTGTTTATTTGAAAACTATAGTGGATGGAAATGGAGAAATAGTGTATTTTTTCTTTTTTTTTCTCATTTTTCCCTTTAAAATGCACAGATAATAACATAATTACTAAAAAGTAAACATACCAGTGCGTTAGGGGACATCTCCTATTCCCCTCTGTCACAATTTCGCCGCTCCCCGCCGCATTAAAAGTAGTCAAAAACAGTTTTTAAAAGTCAGTTTATAAACAAATAAAATGGGTACCAAAACCGGAAGTAGGTTGATGTACAGTATGTCCACACATACAAAATACATCCATACACAAGCAGGCTGTATACAGCCTTCCTTTTGAATCTCAAGAGATGATTTGTGTGTTTTCCTTCTTCCCCCTGCAGCTATCATCCACTGAAGAGTGACAGATTGATTGTTTCTTCCTGCAGACAGCTCTGCGGTGTCTGTAATTCCTCAGCATGTGACAGCCCAGCTCCTTTCACAGCCTAACAGAGGACGATTTATGCAGCTTGTAAAGCTCTCTTCTCTCACTGAGAGAGAAGAGAGGCTGCCTAATATGAATAACACACACAGGAGTGTGCATAGAGGGGCCTGGAGGGGGGGGGGGCGTGCATAACAGATCAACAACACTGAAGAGTTGACAGCCTTCCAGACACAGGGCGACAAATCCGACAGGAGAGAGATAAGTTGATTTATTACAGAGATGGTGATAGAAGAAAGTGCTGCAGTAAGCCAGAGCACATTAGAATAGGTTTAGGTACTTGTAGGATAGTAGAAAAAAAGATGACATTTTTGTTACAGAGTCTCTTTAAGGGAATGAGAATAGTTTACTGAAATGCTGCATGTAGCACGATCGCAGCGATCGCAGCAGAATCACAGCCGGTGGGAAACAGCCCTATTATAACTGAACAGACAACTGATGTCCGGACTAGGAGAAAATTCAGTTCACATCTATGCATTTTAGAGCTTTTTCACAATGCACTGCTGCAGAATAATTTTAAGCATCTAGTGTAAACCAGCACTTAGGGCTGTTTCACACCACGGGTGATTCCAGAGTGATTGCTGATCGGCGGTGATTGGCAAATCACAAGTGCAGTGTCTCCTTATGGGAGCATTCACACTGCAGCATTGCCCCGCAAAGCAAAGCCCCCAGGGTCCCAGCTAATTGCCCAGCAAAGCTCAGCAAAACATTGCGCCCAGCTTAGCAAAGCCCCCAGCTTAGCAAAGCCCCCAGCAAATCACAGCCACCAGCAAAGCGCAACCCTCAGCCCACCAAATAATGCGCCCAGCTCAGCAAAGCCCTAAGCAAAGGGCTCAGCAAAGTAAAGCGCCCAGCAAAGCCCTAAGCCCAGGGTCCATCAGAGCCCTCAGCCCAGCAAAGCAACAAAGCAAAGCGCCCAGCACAGTAAAGCCCTCAGCCAAGCGCCCAGCAAAGCCCACACAAAAGAAAGCAAAGTGCCTAGCAAAGTAATGCCCAGGGCCCAGCAAAGCACCCAGCAAAGCCCTCAGCCCAGCACTCAGCAAAGCCCTCAGCCCAGCACTCAGTAAATCACCCAGCAAAGCATAGCCCTCAGCCAAGCACACAGCAAATCGTCCAGTAAAGCCTCCAGCCTAACACCCAGCAAAAGCTCCACCCCAGCTCCCAGAAAAGCCCCCTGTCCAGCACTGCATGTGGGCCCCAGGCTGAAACTTTCCTGGTGGGTCCTTAGTATCCCCGTCCGACCGTGATAAAATGCATGTTGCAATCTGCCAATCAACATGGAAAATTCACTAGTATATGAAACACAGGCAGATCTGTAGAGGGTGTTTTTGCCTCCTGTGATAAGAACAGTGCAAAGCAAGTCTGTGTTTCACCAACACAAGTGCCTTGTTTGTGATGTACATGCTATTTACAATATTTACAGACAAAAAAATTGTAAGAAAACAAAAACTTTGCCCCTGAATGGGCAACTAGTTAATTAAAGTTGTTAAATGTAAGAATCACCTTTGTAGGAAACAAACCTATAACTTTTCAGCTATGGGGAGACAGGGATCTGAGATTTGCCACATGATAGCAGTGCTTGGCTAAGAGATAGCTAACTGCTCAAACATCATGTATCTGATTTTACATTTTACGCTGGGGCTATAATTAAGCCAAGCGATTGGATCCACAATAAAAGCGGCAGGGACGGAGCTTTCTTTAGCATTAGCAGTAACCATGAGGGGGAAGGAAAGAGTAAGAGGAGAGAGGGAAAGTTAATGTTAGGAGAGGAAAGGAGGAATGTTAGTGTTAAAGGGGGACTTCAGACTAAACAAACATACTGTCATTAAGTTACATTAGTTATGTTCATTAGAATAGATAGGTAATATAATCTTTTACCCACCCTGTTTTAAAAGAACAGGTAAATGTTTGTGATTCATGGGGGCTGCCATCTTTGTCATGGGGCAGCCATCTTTTTGGTTAAAAGGAGGTGACAAGGAGCATGAGACACAGTTCCAACTGTCCTGTGTCCTGATCACCCCTCCCAGCTGCATGTGCTAGGCTTCAAATGTCAAATTCAAAATGTAAAAAAAAAAAAATTTGCACCAAGACAGCAGAACGAGAGCAACAACATCAAAAATCCCATCATGCTTTGCACAGCATCAGGGGAAAAATGCCCGGACAGTTTTCTTCTGTGCAGCTAAAAATGAGGCTTGTATAAGAGAAACAAAGTTCTGATGCGGTGAAACTGTTAAAGACACACCAGGCCTTTTCAGTGCTGCCGAGTCTATTTTTAGTCTGGAGGTACACTTTTTAAGGCCCATTCACACTTGTGCGATTTGTGGGCGTTTACCGCAGTCGCTGGCTAATCACGATAAATGCAAACGCAAACGCTATGCATGCATCACTTTTTGACATAAAAAAAAGAGATTACTGTTTGCCCCAAATCCAGAAAAAGCAAGTGAAACCACAAGCAAACCATTTTAGAACAAATCTTATATACTTTTTGCTTGTTCATTCCAACACTCCATGTGTTTTCTTAAGTAATACAGTTTTGCACTGAACTACTTGGCCTTTTATTTCTCACCTGAACACCTGTCTCTAGGTGAACACCACATCGTGGAATTGTGGATTTAAAATGGCAGTACAGTGCACAGAAATTTAAGCCATGCATGCACACCATCGATCACTTTACCAGACACTCTCTCCATCAACTGTCACATATATTAAGCATGGAAAAGTTGATTTATGTCCTTCTCCACAGCCCTGCCCACGATACAAATGTACATTCAACAGCAGTTAACAGGTTATATAAGTTGTAATACATGCTGCAGGGATCACTCTCCCTTTAACAAGCGTACCTAGTCAGCAGCAAAAAACCTGACAGGTCATCCCACTGGCCAGCCCAAAAACTAACCACTCAGAGACACAAACAAAATTATAACCACCTATAAATAAAATAGTACGCATAAATAAAAATGTACAAATATATGAAATTTGAAACGTGCACCCAAATCCTCTTTCCATCGTCTCCTACTAAAGATACATCAATAATGTAAAAAGTGTAAGCTCTCTAGATATAGCGGGCCATATGCAATTCACTTTTTCTCCTGACTTTTCTCGTTGGAGATCATTTTTCATCTTCAATTTAAATTAACCTTTTAACATTTTGCAATGGAAAAAGTACCAAAAAGGCATTTTATTTACAAGTTGTGAAAATATTACCTAGAAGAAAACTCAGGTGTGTTGCATGTAGGCTGTCCTGATGTTGGTTATAAGTACTGTATTGAATTTAGCATTACATTGAGCATTACCTTTATAGCTGATGGTGCAACACTGACATCTAGTGATGCCACAATGAAATGCATATCCTTATGTCTTGGGTAATATTTTATTATTGTTTTAGATCTGCTAGGTGCGGTAAAAATTCTGTGTTTAATCCCTTAATCCTTAAATGTAATCTAGGTAGCCGTTGATCAGTGATGAGCACATCAGGAGTAGCAGGCAGTGTACATATTGCAAAAAATGACAGTGATGGGGGGGGGAGCAGCGGCTCAGTCAGGGTTACCATCACCCCCATAAGTCAGGAGTAGCAGGCAGTGTTTATATCCCATGACAGTGGCGGGGGGCGCAGAAGCTCAGTCAGGGTGGCCATCGCCCCCATAAGTCAGGAGCAGCAGGCAGTGTACCTATCCCAAAAAATAGTGTTCATATCCCATAACAGTGGCCAGGGGAGCAGAAGCTCAGTCAGAGTGGCCAGCACCCCCATAAGTCAGGACTAGCAGGCAATGTTCATATCTCATGACAGTGGCGGGGGAGCAGCAGCTCAGAGTGACCATCACCCCCATAAGTCAGAGTAGCAGGCAATGTTCATATCCCATGACAGTGGCGGGGGGAGTAGTGGCACAGTCAGAGTGACCATCACCACCATAAGTCAGGAGAAGCTGGCTGTGTACGAATAAAAAAAAATCCAGTGGCAGATAGGAACATTGGTTTGGATACAGTGACCATCCTTTATCCTGAGCAGTGTAGTAAAAAACAAAACTGGACTTATCTGGGGCTTCCTCAAGCACACTGTAGCATGTGAGGTTGCTGGCATCCTCCAGACCCCTTCCGCGGTCCCGATGGCAGCTCCGGTAATGCGCCGACTTCGGGTGAAGTGGCATGTGCTCGCCCCCGCTGCATGCCCGTCGCACCGTTATTCTGGCCGCTGTAAGAGTCCTGCACATGCGCAGCTCTCTAAAGACTGCCTCTTTACTCTTACAGCAGCTGGCGTGATGAAGCGATGGGCATGCAGCGGGTGCAAAAAAGTGTGACTTCATCCGAAGTCGCGCATTACCGGAGCCGCCAGTGGGACTGCGGACGGGGCCAGGAGGATGCCGGGGACCTCGCGGGCTACGGTAGACTGGAGGAAGCCCCAGGTAAGTTCAGTTTTCTATTCTACTACAATGCTCAGGGTCCCATTAACCCTCTGGGGATAACACAGGATAATTTTCTGCTACAGTGGTTTGCAAAAGTATTCAGCCCCCTTGAAGTTTTCCACATTTTGTTATATTACTGCCACAATCATGAATCAAACAATAATTGCAGCAAAAGGTGGTTCTACAAAGTATTGACTCTGGTGGCTGAATAATTACGCACAACCGACTTCGCAGTTATATATTTGTAAAAAGTGTTTGGAATCATGTATGATTTTCGTTCCACTTCTCACGTGTACACCACTTTGTATTGGTTTTTCATGTGGAATTCGAATAAAATTGATTCATGTTTGTGGCAGTAATATGACGAAATGTGGAAAACTGAATACTTTTGCAAACCACTGTAATTTTGAGATCTCAAATATATATTTGTAAAATATCAAAATGTCCAGCAGTGAAAGCTACACAGCTAGTCCCTACTATCTGCAGTTAAAGGTTTGTACTGTTCAGTAATCCAGGATTTATTTAATTTTATAAATGTGAACAGATTTTGTTGATACCCTTGTGTGCTTGTCTGTCACCACCCCACTGGTGGCACTGAAGGCTCACTCTGAAAGTACACTAAATGGTGGACCCATAACCTTCAGTGCTAAATCTACAAGCTCCTGAGAGTGGTCAAACCTGGACACCCAGAAATCCATTGGATCTTCAATATCTATGGTGAAAGGACTTCTGTATGTCATATAATCCACCACCAGACATTCTAGTCGCTGTTGATGGGAACTGACGCTGCCATGTGGTTGACTGACTTGGTGTGGCTGGAAAAAATCGCTCCAAACCTGCATCAAATTTCCACCATGGCTGATACTGGCACCATTGACCACTATTTGATGTGTGTTTGTAGAATGGCCCTGTATGAGTTCTGGCTGTGGAAATTCTTCTATGAGTTTTCTCTTCAGAAGTGAAGCTAACAGATTAATCCTCTGTTTACAAAGGGATAAAAAAATTCTGATAATTTGTCCTGAGGATGAGGGATGGTTGCAATCCAATAATTATCTCTATCTTTAGTTATCTTTATCCTAGGGTTTTGCCTTAAACAGTGTATCATGTGACCTGCCATATTGAAAAGAGGGCCCCTGGGCCTGAACAATACATATCAAATTTGAACCCAAATCGGGATTCCCATGTAGGTGATTTCGGAATTGTCTAAGCTGTGATTTCCACAATTACGTCATTTCCGCTTGTGAGAAGTTTGAAGAAGAGGCTTCAAACTTCCCCCATGTCCTGGAACGTGCGGCCCGCAGCATCGGCAGTGTTGGACATACCTTCCGACACAAGTCCAATGCCGTCCATCCTCTCTTGACGCCTGCCGGCTCTTGTGCATGGCATTGTTTCTGGTTCCTGTATGTCCCATGACATACAGGAAGTATGCTGTGCATTAGAGCTTGCAGGAGGTGAAGTGGATAGACAAGCATCGCTGGACTCATGCTGGAAGGTACATTCAGCACTGCCGAAGCTTGGGGGACAGAGAATGCACAAAGAGACACATAGCAGGCACAGATAGACACAAATAGAGTGGGCACAGAGAGACACAGAGTAGGCACCGAGAGACAGAGTGGGCACAGAGGAGACACAGAGCAGGCATAGAGGAGACACAGAGGGGGCACGGAGAGACACAGCCAGCACAGAGAGAGACACAGAGGACACACAGTTGGGGCACAGATAGAGACACAAAGAGGGAACAGAGAAACACAGTGCAGCAACAGAGAGAGACATCGAGTGGGCACACAGAAAGAAACAGAGGGGGCACAGAGAAATACAGAGCGGGCACACAGAGGCAAAAAGCGGGCACAGAGAGAAAGACACAAAGCGGGCACACAGAGAGACACACGAGTGGGCTCACAGAGAGACACAGAGAGGGCACACAGAGAGATAGAGGGGGCACAGAGAGACACAGAGCGGGCATAAAGGAGACACAGAGAGGGCACAGAGAGAGACCTGGAGGGGGCACAGAGAGAGACCCAGAGGGGGCACAAAAGAGAGACCCAGAGGGTAGACACAGAGAAATACAGAGCGGGCACAGAAAGAGACCCAGAGGGGGAACACAGAGAGACCCAGAGGGGAGACAGTTAACTGACTGTTAATGGTAGGGTTCTCAAACTTATCACACAACTTGTCGACTGGTTGACTCCCTGGTGCTACTGTTGATTGGGTTGCAGCATTGAGGTACTTTGTCATACTTAGGGTTCTCAAACTTAGCATAGTTGGTCACTGGATGACTGGGATTAATATTCAGAAAAGTGTGTGGAGCCTACAAAAGCCAATCAAAATTCAACTATTGATTTTTAAGGGTAATATTTAATTGCTGCCATTCTTGCACTGTTAATGGCACAAGCCTCAAACCTGGTACAGTTGGTCATTGGGTGACTGGGGTTCAAATTCAGAAAAGGGGTGGAGCCACCAACAGCAGATTTATTTCACTTCAATGCAAATTATTGATGCCAAAGACCGCAAAGCTCACAAACTTAGTCATCAAGTAATTGTGTGTTAGGGTTCGAAAAAGTGGGCGGAGCCAACACCAGCCAAATACATACCCGGGCAACGCTGTGCCATCAGCTAGTGTAATATAATGTAATATTCTACAGTGTTCTCCACGGAATTTTTTTCCAGCCGGGTGGCTTAAATAGTAGCCGGGTGGCATGAAAAAGTAGCCGGGTGGGGCGAGATGAGAATGTAGGGCCAGTGCTTCTGTGAGCAACTCTGCTTACATCATAGGAGGAGGTGAGCCGATGATAGCCGGGTGGTCACCAAAACTAGCCGGGTGGAGCAGGAGCACCCAGCTAAAAGAGCCTGGGGAGAACACTGTTCTATAAGTAATGTAATGTTTAACCAGTTCCCTACCCTGGGGTTCTCCCCCTAAAAAACCCAAGCAATTTTCTACATTTCACAGGTCTCCCATTCATAAGCCCATAACTTTAGCAGTACTTATCACAAATAAATGATCTATACCTTGTTTTTTTTGCCACCAATTAGGCTTTCTCTAGGTGGTACTTTTTGCTAAGTATTATTTTACTTTGAATGCATTTTAAAGGGAATAAGGAGAAAACAAATGAAAAAAGTCATTATTTCTCAGTTTTCAGGCATTACCGTTTAAAAATAAAAAGTATTACTGTAGATCAAGCCCACAAATTTTATTAGTCCATATGTCCTGTTTATTTCAACATTTAAATTATCTTCCTAGTACAATGTATGGCGACAATATAATATTTGTCAATAAAGGTGTATTTTTTCCATTTTTTTGCTTTGCACTTTACTAGCGATTACAAGCCGTATACGCCAAAATAACAGTAATATACCCTCACGGCATACATATCTAAACTGCTAAGTCCATTTATTAGCCCCCACCCCCGTAGTTAGCAAGATGTGCCCCTTTATTACCCTCCACCCCCCATAGATAACCAGGTGTGCATCTTTATTCCCCTCCACCCCCCCATAGATAGCCAGGTGTGCCCCTTTATCTTCCTTCCCATTATAGATTGCCCGATGTGCCCCTTATTAGCCCCTCCACCATAAAAATCCCAGATGTGACCTTTTATTAGCCAGATTCGCCCCTTTGTCCCCCTACCCCCATTGATAGCCAGGTTTGCCCCTTTGTTCTTCTCCTCCAATAGGTAATCAAATGTACCCTCTATCCCCCCCCCATGGATAGCCAGGTGTCCCCCTTTATCCCCTCACTATAGCCAGATGTGCCCTTTATCAGCCCCTCCCCCAGTATAAAAGATATATATGTGCCCCCTTGACCCCCCCCCCATAGATCGCCAGGTGTGCCAATGTATTCTCCCCCCCTCCCCATAGATAATCAATGTGTCCCTTTGTCATTGCCCCCCCCCATACATAGCCAGGTGAGCCCCTTTGCCCCCATAGATAGCCGAGTGTGCCCCTTTGCCCCCCTCCCCATAGATGGCCAGGTGCGTAATGATCCACCCCCTCTCCCCCTTAGATTGCCCCCAGCCTTTATGCCCCCCTCCCCTCACCTCCATGCTGCGATCGAGCAAGCAGCATGGAGGATTGGCATGTAAACAGCTCACCTTGCCTCGTTCCAGCGCGATCAGCCTCCCCTCCGTGCATCACCGCTGCCTGTGTCATTATGCCGAACGGATCGGGTCCCGGCTTGATGACGTCATCAAGCCGGGACCCGATCCGTTCGGCATTAAGACACAGGCAGCGGAGATGCACGGAGGGGAGACTGGTCGCGCTGGAACGAGGTGAGGTATGTTGTTTACATGCTAATCCTCGCAGCATGGGGGAAGGATCGCAGCATGGGGGGAGGAGGGGGAATACTAAATAACAGGGGATCGGGCAGGGGGTTGGAGGATCGAACCCCTGGGAGGGCATCCTTAATTAGTGTAGTTAGAGGGAGGGGGGTTAATGAGCCCAGACGCGTGCTAGCACGCGTACTGTGCTCATTAAAGGGGACTTACTTATATTCACGTCATGTGGCTTTCAAGAGCCACTTACAATGACGTGAATATACTGTATGTAGGATGGGAAATGGTTAAGTAATGTCTGTCACACTGTACTTGCTATTGCCATGTGTACCACAAGTAATTCCAGGTACGCCACTTGGCGTACTTGGTGAATAAAAGCAGTTCTGATTCTGATTGGTTGTAGTTATCTGGTTCCTGGGTCAATAGTACTGCTTGGAATCATGGGAGGCCTAATATTAGGAGAGAAGAAATTACTTCCTATAAATCTTTGTGTTTTCACACAAAGCACATTTCAAATACGGCAGTTATTTACAAAAATCGTTATTTGGTTGAAAATGTGGCACTTGTTTTTTAACCATTTCAGCCTACAGGTTGCTTTCACCTTAAAGGGAACCTGAACTAAGTAAAATTGTTTAAAATGAACGCATGATGTAGCTGCAAATGAATATTACATACATACCTCACTGTCAGTTCCTCTCAGAAGCTCACCGTTATCTTCTTACAGTGATCCCTTCCAGTTCCGACAATATTTTGTCAGAACTGAAATATATCAGTTGCTGTCAGTTATATATCAGCAGCTGTCAGTTACAACTGAATGTGCAAGGTAATGTCTATGTTGAATGAGCGATGTTACAGTTTAAAAGTGTGCTGACCAGGAAGCTGTTATGGGGTAATGTCCATTTTCAAAATGGCCAGAGAATTCCATTGATCTCAGTGGGCAAACAGGACGCAGTTGAGGAGAAAGAGATTGATGAGTAGACTACACATGAGGTAAGTATGATGTGTTTATGTTTTGACTTTTTATTTTCAGTTCAGGTTCTCTTTAAAGAGAAACTGACTCGAAAATCTTAAAATTTAAAAAACATACAAATAAGAAGTACATTTCTTCCAGAGTAAAATGAGCCATTAATTACTCTTGTCCTATCTTGCTGTCACTTACAGTAGGTAGTAGAAATCTGACATTACGGACAGGTTTTGGGTTAGTCCATTTCTTCATGGGGGATTCTCAGCATGGACTTTATTCTTTATAAAGACATTCCCTGAAAAAGATTTATACAAAGATGCTGGCCAGCCTCCCTGCTCACTGCACATTTGGCAGTTGGACGAAGCCACTGCCATTCACTAATTGCTTTTAAAAATAAAGAAAACCCTGAGAACCACCCATGATAAGATGAGCTAGTCCAAAATCTGTCAGTAATGTCAGATTTATACTACTTACTGTAAGTGACAGCAACATAGGAGAAAAGTAATTTATGGCTCATTTTACTCTGGAAGAAACGTACTTCTTTTCGCGACAGAGGTCCTTTAAGGACGAGAGGAATGATCTATACCTTGTTTTTTCCACCACCAATTAGGTTTTCTTTGGGTGGTACATTATGCTAAGAATTATTTGATTCTAAATGCATTTTAATGGGAATAATATGAAAAAAAAAAATGGGAAAAAAATCATTATTTCTCAGTTTTCGGTCATTATAGTTTTAAAATAAAATGTAAAACTGTGGGAAAAAAGCCACATAATCTGTTTGCCCATTTGTCCCAGTTATTGCTAAATTAAAATTATATTCCTAGTACAATGTATGGTGACAATATTATATTTGGAAATAAAGGTGCATTTTTTTCAGTTTTTCATCCATCACTAATTGCAATTGCAAGCATATAATTTAATATTATACCCTCTTGACATATATATTAATTGTATTATATTATTACCTAATGTACGTAAGTGTAATTTTACTATTTGGCCACAAGATGTCCTCGCGCATTATTTCCTATTGCATACAATAAGTTTGCTAAATAGGAAGTAATGCCTGGCTGTGGTAAATCGGAAGAGATGTAGACATCTCACTGATGCTGGCGATCACGGGGGCCTAGAGGGGAAATTAATGAATGGGAACAAAGTTCCCATTTATTAATCTAACGATCAGCGGTGGGAGCAGAGGAAATGAGCGAGCAGAAGGGAGCGCGGCGGCACGATTGGCGAATGATCACTGTTTTTGAACAAAAACAGCGATCATTCTTGCAGGACAAGCACGAACCTGCTCAGGGGACTTCTGTCCCCTGCCACCAGTCCCCCATCGCCAGGACCATTGCGATTGCGGGTTTCCACCCACACGATTGCGCGCGCAGCCCCGCAAACATGACCCCGCAGCAATGGTTATATTTGCTATTCGGGCGAAAATGTTAAAAATGTGGCGTATTTTCACGGAAAAAAAATGAAAATGGCATTGTTGATGCGAAAATGCCTTTGGTGAAAATTTGCAAGCAACTCTGCTGTTGAAATCAACATCCTTTACTATCATAAAAATATCCTGTGAATTCTTGGACGTGAAAATCATGCCTTCATAAAATTTGCCGGTGTGCATGTGTATATACATGCTTGTGTAAGCAGCAGCTCTATTACAATCCAGATGAAACAGCACTATCACCAACGTGCTTAGCACCATTTTAGATCAAGCAGTTGTTCTAGACCCACTTGTTAGCCATCCATTGGGCTAATGCTACCTCTGCCGATCATGGGGTCAAGAACACATGAAATTGGCACTTGACCAGCTCACGCAGCTCTGCTGTCATACCAACAGCAGGGCGAGTTAGCTGCAGCAGCAGGAGAACGGCGCAATCAGCGGTAGCATGCGGCACGCTAATTCAAATCTGTGCCCTGGCAGGGATAACAGGTTCCAAACAGGGCGTAGATTTCAATTAGTACGGTCCAGAATTAGTTAATGCTCATATTACCACTGAGCAGGTGGCTACTGCCATTGCATCTATAAAATCATCTACAGCTCATGGCCCTGATGGTCTCACCCCTCAGTATTATGAAAAAAAAATTGCTGATATTCTAACTATTCTGCTTTCATCCCTGTTACATTCTCCACGGCATCACATTTCCTCCCGAAATGTTGTCTGCCTCGCTTATGCTTATCCTTAAACCTGGTGTGGATCACTCCACCTCTGCCGGCTTCGGCCCAATTTCTATTCTAAATAATGACATCAAGTTGTTTGCCAAGATTCTTGCTCTGAGGTTGGCTTCAATGGTTGGGTGCCTCTGCACCAGCAGAGACCCCGGATCGGTGGCTGGGAGCGGAGCCCCTGCGAGGGACATACCAGCTGCAAGGGGCTGGAGGAAGCACTGGGTGAGTAGATCTGGGGGTAGGTTAATATGCCTGATGTTTCCTTTAAGTTAACCAGGAAGTGGTAGTGCCAAATCGCCTAAGTCAACTATTGCGGAGCCTTCTTATTTCCACCAGCAGAACACCACCACAGAATAACTTTTACTTTTTGCATAGCTTTGATTTTTATGCTCCTTTATAGCTTTTTAATATTTTTGTGATTTTTTTAATTACATTTTTTAAGGGCATCGGTTGGCTCAAGTGCCTAAGAGTGAGTGGATGTTTTGATATTACTAAAGCCTCGTCTACACGAGGCGATCCGGCGGCTCGATTAGCCGCCGGATCGCCTCTTCCGCATCCCCACGCGTACCCGCCGCATACCCGCCCGTGCGTCGGATTTGATCCCCCGCTTGTCCCCGCCGGCGCCGCTTATCTTCCGCTCGATTTCCTGCCATTGTCCCCTCGTGGGGAACGAGCAGGGAATCGGCGGTGGCGAGATCCGACCTGTCGGATCTTAGCGGCTCGATTGATAAGCCGGATCGCTACGTGTAGACCTAGCTTAATGTAGACTGCAACAGGACAGTGTAACGAACGGTGGAGCACAGAGAGGATCTGATTACCGGTGATCTGCAGTATCACTGGGAATACAGATGTATATCAGATTATAAGTGATCTGCAGTATCACCGATAATCCGATATACCAGCTAACCTCTGTACTAGAGTAGAGTGTAGTGTTTGGTGTAACAGTAACACTAAGAGGACTGAGCCTCAGTGCAGTGGGGAGTACTGCACGGCTTCCTTCCGAAGACCTGAACTCTCCAAGGCGGGAGGAGTCAGGCTGCGAGTAGGAAGGTAAGTCTGAGAGTGACACTCAGGAGAAAGTGTCACTAACAGGACGGGGAACCGCCTCCAATAGTGAGGTTGGTTCTCGAGGTCAGACAAGCCAGATCGTAACACACGGACAGATAAAGTACAAATTCAGAAGGCAGAGGCGGAGTCTAGGTACAGGCAAAGTTCGGCAACAGGGTATCAGAAATATCGAGGTACAAGATCAAGAGTAAGAAGCAGAGTCTAAGGACGAGCCGGGGTTCGGCAACAGAGTATCAGAATAGCAAGGTACAAGATCAGAATACAAGAGGATGGTCAGGCAGGCAGAAGGTCATAACAGATAATCACAATCAAACTAGTACTTTAAGCTATCAACAGAATCTAGCTAAGTGTAGGATTACAGCTCCAGCTGGTCCCGGCACACTTAAGGATCTGACTACGGGTCTGAGTGCTCCCACGTATGTGTTCGCAACGCCAGACAAAGAGCAAGTGAACAGCCAGCATTATATATACACAAGGACCTCTCCAGGACCTCCCTAATTGCTGGACCAATGAGAGTAGTGGAAAATGTCAGCTGACCCGCCTGGTCAGCTGACTCCCTTCTGGCTGTTATTTAAACTCTGCCTCTGTGCGCGCGCGCGTGTCACTCTGAATCTAGGTGGACTATCAGTCCCAGCCACACCAGTACTGTTTTGCAATGTATCCAGTGAACCGAGTGCGGGAGCCGCCTCCAATGCGGCTTCTGCCGTTCCCAATGCGGATTCCGCCGTTCCCAATGCGGATTCCGCCGCTCTGCCTATGCGGCATGCGGCGTTTTTTCCGCGTTGTGACGCCATGCTGGACGCGGAAACAGCCGCCTCACCCTGAGAGGCAGCGGCTTTTCCGCGTTTCATCACAGTACCTCCCCCCCCTCAGGGAGTAGACTCCGGACAACTCCTACCAGGTTTCTCGGGGTGTAAGGCATGAAACTCTTTCCTCAATTCATCCGCATGCATGCGAGTCCCCAGTACCCATTGTCTCTCCTCAATGCCATACCCCTTCCAGTGTACCAGATACTGTACCGAGTTCTGGACAATGCGTGAGTCCAAAATTTTCTCTATTTCGAACTCAGGTTGACAATCTACCAGGACAGGAGGAGGAGGAGTAGGGCCCATATGGACTGCAGGTTTGAGCAGGGATACGTGAAATGACCTTACCCCACGCATGCTGGCGGGAAAATCAACGGTATAGGTAATGTTGTTAATCTTTTTCACTATCGGAAACGGACCGACAAACTTGGGGCCCAATTTGTCTGAGGGCTGTTTCAGGGTCAAATGACGTGTGGATACCCACACCAAGTCTCCTGGCTGGAAGCTCCACTCCACCGAACGTCTTTTATCAGCTTGACCCTTCTGATTCAAAAACGCCTTTTGCAAACTATCTCTCACCGTGCGCCAAATGTTTTTAAACGACTTTTGCCAGGCCTCCAGAGCTGGAAACGGGGTCGAGGTCACTGGCAATGGTGAGAATTTGGGCAATCTTCCAGACACTACCTGGAACGGAGAAAATCCGGTGGAAGAGCTTCTTAAATTATTTTGCGCGAACTCCGCGAAAGGCAGAAATTTGACCCAGTCGTTCTGCGCCTCTGCAACGTAGCACCTCAAAAATTGCTCTAAAGACTGATTGGTTCTCTCCGTTTGACCATTGGTCTGTGGGTGGTAGCCCGATGAAAACGACAGCTTCATGCCCATTTGTTGGCAAAATGCCCTCCAAAATCTAGAAACTAACTGGACTCCCCGATCCGACAATATGTTGAAAACATGTGTGATAAACAAGTCGGCCAATTCCTGGGCCGAGGGGAGTCCTTTCAAGGGCACAAAATGGGCCATTTTACTGAAGCGGTCGACTACCACCCAAATGACCGACATACCCTCTGACCTGGGAAGCTCACCTACAAAATCCATTGACAAGTGAGTCCATGGTTCACTCGGGGTGGGAAAAGGCTGCAAGGTACCCACAGGTGCCAGCCGGGAGGGTTTACTTTTTGCGCATACAGCACACTCCCTAACGAACTCCCTGCAGTCTGCTGCCAGAGAAGGCCACCAAGCACACCTGGATACCAGATCCTGAGTTCTGGCTGCCCCCGGGTGTCCCGCATTCTTGTGGGAATGAAACATCTGTAAAATGTGGAGACGAAAGGGTAAGGGCACAAACATAACCCCTTCCGGTTTCCCCTCAGGGACATCTTGCTGGAAGGGACTCAGGGTCTCTGTCCAGTCCTCCCAAGTCTCAGTTGCCGCTAGCACTAACCTCTGTGGGATAATGGATTCTGGGTCAGAGGGCTGGGCTGTCTCCAGCTCAAAACATCTGGACAGGGCATCTGCCTTGATGTTCTTGCTGCCCGGGGTGTACGTAATAATGAACCTGAACCTCGAAAAGAACAATGACCATCGAGCCTGTCGGGGACTTAACCTCTTAGCCCCCTCGATGTACTCCAGGTTCTTGTGATCTGTGTACACTGTAATGGTATGCTCTGCTCCTTCCAGCCAGTGACGTCATTCTTCAAAGGCAAGTTTAATGGCCAGGAGCTCTCTGTTGCCAATATCGTAGTTTCTCTCCGCCGTGGAGAACCTACGAGAGAAATAAGCACAAGGATGTAATCTTCCCTGTAACCCTGACCGCTGAGACAGCACAGCCCCCACCCCGACCTCCGAGGCGTCCACCTCGACAATAAAGGGGTAAGAGGTGTCGACATGCCTCAGGATGGGTGCTGAACAAAACAAGGTTTTCAGGGTAGAGAACGCTTGTAGGGCTTCTGGGGTCCAGTGGTTAGTATCTGCCCCTTTTTTGTGAGACTAGTGAGGGGTGAGATAACAGTGGAGTACCCCTTTATGAACCTCCGATAGTAGTTAGCAAAGCCTAAGAATCTCTGCAAAGACTTTAACCCCACGGGTTGGGGCCACTCTATCACAGCAGAGACCTTGGCAGGATCCATTGACAGACCTGAAGTGGAAATAATGTACCCCAAAAAAGAAACAGATGTCACCTCGAAAATACATTTTTCCAACTTTGCATAAAGCGAGTTCTGCCTCAGTTTGTCCAGTACAATTCGGACATGTGTTCTGTGCTCAGAGAGGTTGTTGGAAAAGATAAGTATATCGTCCAGGTATACTAACACGAACCTGCCCAACACCTCTCTGAATACCTCATTAATCAATTCCTGGAAGACGGCCGGGGCGTTACACAACCCGAAGGGCATCACCAAGTACTCATAGTGCCCGTCGGGTGTGTTAAAGGCTGTCTTTCATTCATCGCCCTTTCTGATCCTCACCAGGTTGTATGCGCCCCGCAAGTCAAATTTTGAAAAGACTTTAGCGTTGGTAACTTGAGTGAAAAGGTCATCTATTAGGGGCAAGGGGTAACGATTTTTTATCCAGGGCTGTGGAGTCGGTCCAAAAATCCTCCGACTCCGACTCCTCAGTTTAGGATTCCACCGACTCTGACTCCTCTAATTTGCATATTACAATCTTGTTGATTAAAAGTATGTAACATGAAATTCGTCTCTTAACTGCCAACGCTTAGGAATTTTACAAGACAACTGAAGTGAGAAGGATATGTAGACTACTATATTTATTCCCTTTAGACTAAAACTAGTCCTTGGTAAGAGTACTTATAAAAGGTACAAACCGGAACAAAGAACATCTATCAGGCCCTAGGCAATGTAAGTGTGGGTACATGTAAGAATGATGTGCAGGTACTCTGCAGGGGAATGAGGAGATTGTAAACAGACAACACCTCTGTGTTCAATGTGGACAGCATTCTCAGTGGATTCCCTGCAGCTCGGTGGGGAGTGCATATGTAGAGTATAGTACTACTGTGTAACAAAGTAAACCTGAGACAGATGAAATTAAAGTTTTATACATACCTGGGGCTTCTTCCAGCCGCCTTCAGGATAATCAGTCCCTCGATGTCCTCCTCCACCACCTGGATCTTCTGCTATGAGTCCAGGTACTTGAGCCAGTCAGGCGTAGTGCGCATGCACACACTCCGCCGCCAGGAGCATACTACACCTGTGCAGCACTATTGCCCAGGTGCAGAATGTTCCTGGCTGTGGGAGCGGCATGCGGCCGGACAGCGCTGACTGGCTGAATTACCAGGACTCATAGCAGAAGATCCGGGTAGTGGAGGACAGCGAGGGACTGATTAGCCTGAAGGGGGCTGGAGGAAACCCCAGGTATGTATAAAACTTTACTTTTCATCCGTTTCAGTTACCCTTTAATTTGTAGTCACCAAACCAAATTTTAATAACATATCACATTATTTGATTTCATCAGCAAAGGGAGTGCATACATTTGCATAAATCAGCATCAATGCAGAATTATTTCCATCTCGTTGACCAGCTCTATTAGTGACACAGCTACACATCAGGCTTTATACTTACAGCATAGATGTTATTTAGTATATATAAGAGATTCCTGTGTACACATCATATATACAGTCACAATCAGATATGTATATCTGACCTTAAAAATACGGGGACTGCTTTATTGAAGCAGCACAAGTAACTAATTTTGACTGGTTTATTTCATTTTTGTGGACTAAGCACAGCTATTACTGTATATATACTGTATATATACATTATTTTTAATGACTATTTTCTGAGAAATAGAACATTTTATCATATTTTCTATTTTAATTACAGTTACAAATTCATTAGGAGTCGGAGTCGGTGCATTTTTTCCCGACTCCGACTCCAGGCACCCAAAATTGCCCGACTCCACGACTCCGACTCCACGACTCCGACTCCACAGCCCTGTTTTTATCGTGATTTTATTCAGGCCCCGGTAATCTATGCACGGTCGCAGACTCCCGTCCTTTTTCTTAACACAGAAAAACCCTGCACCTGCGGGCGACCGGGATGGTCGAATGAACCCCTTAGCTAAATTCTCACGAATATACTTTTGCATGGCCAGTTTCTCTGGCCCGGACAAATTGTAAAGATGACCCCTAGGGGGCATACAACCAGTTTGGAGATCAATGGGGCAATCAAATGGGCGATGCGGCGGTAACTTGTCAGCAGCCTTAGGACAGAACACATCGGCATACTCAGAATACTGTACTGGAACCCCTTCTAACTGAACCCTGGTCTGGCCCAATGTCACCTTCCCTAGACACTGCTGGCGACAATGATCGGACCAGCTGGTTACCTGACCCTTAGCCCAGTCTATTTGTGGTGAATGGACTTGTAACCACGGCATGCCTAGGATGATAGTGGAGGTTGACATATGTAATACGAAAAACTGTAGTTGTTCCCCATGCAGTACCCCTATCGTGACCTTCACCTCCGGGGTCTGTGACAGGGAACGATTCCGTTGCAGAGGGGAATCGTCTACTGCCGTGACCTGAATGGGGGGTCTCACTGGAGTGAGAGGAATACCCAACTCCTGAGCAAATTCAAAGTTCATAAAATTAGCCGCTGAGCCAGAATCAATAAAAGCCTCAGTGGCTACAGACTTATTTTCCCATGTAATCGTACAAGAGAGAAGCAATTTTTTCTCTTTAAGGGGTGAAAATTGTGTGCCTAGGGTGTCACCCCCCACTACTCCTAGGCAGACTCGTTTCCCGGCTTGTTAGGGCAGTTTCGCACTCTATTCCCCGCTTCTGCACAGTACAGGCACAGTTGTTCAGTCATTCTCCGCCTTCGTTCCACCTGGGTCAGTTTTGATCGACCAATCTGCATTGGCTCGGGTGGAGGCAAGGCCGGAGAGGGTGAGACAGGCGGAGATGGCGTTACTAGGGGTGCAGCGGAAGATGTCACCCTGCCCCTAGTCTGTCTCTGATGGCGTAGCCTACGGTCGACTCGAATGGCCGATGAGATGGCCTCATCGACTGTTTTGGGCTCGGGTAAACTTAACATTAGGTCGGAGACCTCCTCCGACAACCCAGACAGGAAGTAATCCATCAGGGCATAGGTGTCAAATCTGGCGGTAACTGACCACCTACGAAATTTGGCCGCGTACTCTTCGACTGGACCCTTGCCTTGTCGTAAAAGCTTGAGCTTCCGCTCAGAGGTCGCAGCAAGGTCTGGGTCGTCGTAAAATACGGCCATGGCCTTAAAAAATTCCTCTACTGAGGTCAGAGCTGTGTCTCTAGGGGACAGGTTATATGCCCAGGTCTGAGAATCACCGGCCAGTAAAGTTTTGATGAACGTGACTTTCTGGGCCTCAGTACCAAAGGATCGGGGTCTTAATTCAAAATATGATAACACTCTACTCCTAAAATTGGGGAAGTCAGATCTGTGGCCAGAGAACTGTTCTGGAACGGGCATGCGTATGTCTGCGCTAGGAGGGGATCGCACTTCATCCACTGACGTCTGGAGGGTTTGGACGGACCCTGTCAGAGCCTCAATCAATGCTTTGTGTTCACCCAGCACTCGATTGACATTATCCACTGAGGTGGCAAGTTCACCCAGAGGACCAGTGCGTGCGTCCATTTTGTCTTTGGTCTGGCGTTCTGTAATGAACGGTGGAGCACAGAGAGGATCTGATTACCGGTGATCTGCAGTATCACTAGAAATACAGATGTATACCAGATTATAAGTGATCTGCAGTATCACCGATAATCCGATATACCAGCTAACCTCTGTACTAGAGTAGAGTGTAGTGTTTAGTGTAACAGTAACACTAAGAGGACTGAGCCTCAGTGCAGTGGGGAGTACCGCACGGCTTCCTTCCGAAGACCTGAACTCTACAAGGCGGGAGGAGTCAGGCTGCGAGTAGGAAGGTAAGTCTGAGAGTGACACTCAGGAGAAAGTGTCACTAACAGGACGGGGAACCGCCTCCAATAGTGAGGTTGGTTCTCGAGGTCAGACAAGCCACGGACAGATAAAGTACAAATTCAGAAGGCAGAGGCGGAGTCTAGGTACAGGCAGAGTGAGGGAGGGGAAACACCGAGAGCCCGATATAGTGCAGTATGTTTTGTAAATATGGATAAAAGTAAATATAATGAGATTTATACTCACAAACATGGGTTGCCCTCCAGGCAACCACTGTACAAGCAGGTGGGGAGATTAGACCTGTCCCCACTCAGGATTAAAAAGTCGCTCTCTGTAGTTCAGAAGAAAAAAAGGGGGCCAATCCCCTCCACCAAGGGTGGACAACTTTGTGTAACACAGGTACAGAGGCGCCAAAAGTATAAAACAAGATAAAAAAACTTTTAAAATTGGGGGGAGGGGGTGATGGGTGGATCCACCTCTCCCACAAGAAAACAAGAGAAAATGTTGATTTTTCAACACATAAAGAATTTATTTATACACTCCAAACAGTTTTGCAACGCATTTCGCGGGTTCAACCCACTTCATCAGGCTATGGAAATGGAGTATAACACTTGTGTGCAGGGTTTGTCAGCTTAGCGCCTCTAGGTACAGGCAGAGTTCAGAAATATCGAGGTACAAGATCAAGAGGCAGAAGCAGAGTCTAAGGACGAGCCGGGGTTCGCCAACAGAGTATCAGAATAGCAAGGTACAAGATCAGAATACAAGAGGATGGTCAGGCAGGCAGAAGGTCATAACAGATAATCACAATCAAACTAGTACTTTAAGCTATCAACAGAATCTAGCTAAGTGTAGGATTACAGCTCCAGCTGGTCCCGGCACACTTAAGGATCTGACTACGGGTCTGAGTGCTCCCACGTATGTGTTCGCAACGCCAGACAAAGAGCAAGTGAACAGCCAGCAGTATATATACACAAGGACCTCTCCAGGACCTCCCTAATTGCTGGACCAATGAGAGTGGTGGAAAATGTCAGCTGACCCGCCTGGTCAGCTGACTCCCTTCTGGCTGTTATTTAAGCTCTGCCTCTGTGCGCGCGCGCGTGTCACTCTGAATCTAGGTGGACTATCAGTCCCAGCCACACCAGTACTGTTCTGCAATGTATCCAGTGAACCGAGTGCGGGAGCCGCCTCCAATGCGGCTTCCGCCGTTACCAATGTGGATTCCGCCGTTCCCAATGCGGATTCCGCCGCTCTGCCTATGCGGCATGCTGCGTTTTTTCCGCGTTGTGACGCCATGCTGGACTCGGAAACAGCCGCCTCACCTTGAGAGGCAGCGGCTTTTCCGCGTTTCATCACAGACAGGAGTTTATTTATTAGAATTCAAGCATATAACCATTTATTGTTGTCAAGGGCCTGACCTTTAACAAGCCATTGTGTATTATCAGTCTAGTATATGTATGATATGGCCTATATTGCTAATTAGCTATTGTGTATTATTTGTTTAGATACCAATTAAAGTGTTTGAAAATTTGATACCCTGCGCTGCCTGTACCTTATATATACTTCTAGCCTTATACCAGGAGATCTTTGGTACCTCTGTTTTGCAGACAGCTGCAAAAAAACACAACTGTACTCACACAGGTTTATTTACCCTCCAGAGCGCCTCCATCTAAATTCAATGATTTGTGAAGCGCTCCTCTCCTCTGCTGCCAGGTTTCCTGTGTAGGTGTTCTGTGCTTAAAACTTCCAGTGCTGGGCATTGATGCAATACAGCAGATGTATTGGTTACCTCAGCAACAGCTATTTCCCTCACATACTGCACTGTCTGAGAGATCTTCCTAACTCCTCCTATTTTACAACAGTTTTAGAAGGAAACTGTACTATCTAGTGATTTCTTAAGATGATTGAGACAGTTCTGCATGGATCTCTAAAAACCTACTAATATTTTGTCTCAGACACTCTTGATAAATGTCCCCCAGTGAGAATTACTTCCAAATGATGGACAGTTGTAGACCAATGGAGTAGAATTTTCTCAAGCACCGAAGTGTTAATGTCTAATGACTGCAGCTATTTCCAACTATCTGGGTGGTGGTGCTGCTGCTGCAGGGCCAACAACAGTAAGCTCCGCTATTTGTACTTTATGTACCAGCTCAGTCAGCTGTAGTGACAAATCACCTCATGGCACATGATTAAATGCATATTAGTGAGCGCCCAGGGCATTAGATTATTACGAGCTTCCCCTCATCACATTACCGCACAGTACAGCCGTATAATTTATAAGATAATACAGACATCACTTTGTAGCTGCTCGGAATTATTCAGTTTTATGGATGGTGTCCTTTAATTTTGCCTTTCATGGATTATAAAATTGCTTAATATCTGCTAGAGTGAATCACTGGAGAAGCAAATAAAGCCTCTGGCCTTGGGTCACCATGTCATTTGTGATACCAGCGAAGTGAGCGCGCTCATTTGTCCCAGCCTGTGATTGATGTCTGGACAGGTTAAACAAGGGAAAGCTCGCCTTACATAAAAGAAATGTTCAGGAATGGCCACCTCCCACTTAATATGGGCATGAAGCATAAACAGGGGCTCAGCTACAGGTTAAGCGAAATGCCTTATGTAATTAAATGTAAGATGAGACTGTCACTTCTTTATTCCATGTCAAGACCCCTGTTTCCAATCCCATGCTGACATTAAACATTGTAAAAAGTTGTCATATAGCAGAAAATGTTTTACAGAACAGGATAACTACAGTTCTAGTAGAAGTCACCACAGCCCCAAAATGAACTAATCTGGATGGACAGTGTCAATTTTTTGGTACAAGTCCTCCTTAGCTGCTTTCCTTCACAAGTGCCCCTCTTTTAAAGTAAAACTGAAGCCAGGAAAATTATGAAAAGTCAGATACTTACCGTACTTTTCGGACCATAAGACGCACCTAGGTTTAGAGGATAAAAACCAGGAGAAAAAAAATACTAAACCTGGTGCATCCATGGTGCAGGGGCATCTTATGGATCTTCTCCCCTCCCCAATTAATATGCCCCCCTTGTACCTCCTGTGTCCCCTAAGTGTACCATTAGTGTCTCCCTTGTGTCCTCCTCTGTCCCTGTGTCTTCATATGTGCTCCTTGTGTCCACTTAAATGCCCCGTGTACTCTTATGTGCCCCTGTGTTATCTAAAGTGCCCCCATGTGTGCTCTCAGTTGCCCGCTGTGTGCTTAGTTGCCCCCTGTGTGCTTTTAGTGGCCCCCTGTGTGCTCTTAGTGGCCCCTTGTGTGCTCTTAGTGGCCCCCTGTGTGCTCTTAGTGGCCCCTTGTGTGCCCTTAGTGGCCCCCTGTGTGCCCTTAGTGCCCCCCCTGTGTGCCCTTAGTGGCCCCCTGTGATACCTCTTCTTACCCCTTTTGTGTCAGGCACTTGTGGGGGGTTTGCAGTCTGCAGAGGAGCTTGCAGGGTCCTAATCTGTTTGTTATTAAGTCGCTGTCCCGGCCCTGTGTATAGGCGTGTTCCCGCCCCCAAACGCCGCCCCCCCCCCCCCCCCCCCCGCCCGGGTCCTCCTCTGCCCGGTCCCCTCTACTGCCTTTCCCCGGCTCTCTAAATGTTATGTGGGGAGTGGGAAGGCTGCCGCTTACCGCCGGATGATAGCGATGTCCTCGGTGAACAGCGGTATCCTCGCTGTTAACAGCCGCTGGGTGGTCCGGGCACAATGCGGAAGCCTCTCTGCCTTAACTTCCGCTTTGGTGAAGTAAGCGGAAGTGAAGGCAGAGAGGGTTCCGCATTGTGCCCGGACCACCCAGCGGCTGTTAACCTTCCTGGCGGTAACACGTAGTTCGGGGTAAGCAGCGCAGGAGGTTTTCTCAGGCCCTGCTGGGCCGATCTGCATAATTTTTTGTTGATCCGATTTTACGGCAATTCAATAAAAACGATCGGATCTCCTGAAAAAATCGAAAGTTTTTTTTAATTCGACTGAAAAATCCGATCAGATTTCCCGTTTTCTTTGATTTTTATCGATTCGGAATGCCAGATATTTTTCTTCAATCTTTCTAAAGAATGTATGGTGTGTGTTAGATTGTCAATTTATTAACCTTCCTGGCGGTAACCCCGAACGTAGTTCGGGGTAAGCCGCGCAGGAGGTTTTCTCAGGCCCTGCTGGGCCGATCTGCGTAATTTTTTTTTTGCTGAACGCAGCTAGCACTTTGCTAGCTGCGTCAGCACACCGATCGCCGCCGGCCCGGTTTGCCGCTATCCGCGCCGCCGCAGAGCCCCCCCCAGACCCCTGCGCTGCCTGGCCTATCAGCGCCAGGCAGCGCTAAGGGGTGGATCGGGTCTCCCTTAGACGTCACGACGTCCATGACGTCGGTGACTTCATCCCGCCCCGTCGCCGTTCTTTGAGTGGGATTTCCTGATCGCCTATCGCCAGAGGCGATCGGAGGGGCTGGGGGGATGCCGCTGAGCAGCGGCTATTATGTAGCGAGCCCTAGGCTCGCTACATGATTTGAAAAAAAATAAATAAAAAAGGCAGCGCTGCCCCCTGGCGGTTTTTAATAGACCGCCAGGAGGGTTAACAGCGAGGATACCGCTGTTCCCCGAGGACATCGCTATCGTCCGGCAGTGCGGCAGCCTTCCCACTCCCCACATAACATTTAGAGAGCCAGGGAAAGGCAGTAGAGGGGACCGGGCAGAGGAGGACCCGGGCGGGGGGGGCGGCGTTTGGGGGCGGGAACACGCCTATACACAGGGCCGGGACAGCCACTTAATAACAAACAGATTAGGACCCTGCAAGCCTGCAAACCCCCCACAGGTGCCATTGATAGACGGGAGGATAGGACAGCCGTGGGGACTTAAGATTTTAAGGCAGGCACAACTTGCGGCTGGGCAGAATTTGCAACATTCGGACCATAAGACGCAGGCACTTTTCCCCATGTTTGGGGAAGAAAAAGTGCGTCTTATGGTCCGAAAAATACGGTACCTATGGAGAGGGAGTGTTCCTATAGAGCAGGGGAGCCCATTAGGTAGATTGTGATCTACTAGTTGATCACAAAGCACTTCTAGGTAGATCCCACACACCTCGACTCCAGTTCCTCAGTTTATGAATCCAATGACTCCAGGTGCCAAAAAATTGCTCCGAATCAAACTCCACAGCCGTGATTGGAAGGAAGTAATGCATACCGCTTGTTGTGCTACACTGCATACCTGAAGGCATCAAAGGAGGGTTAGGCATGGCAGGAAGCGTTGGCATCCAGAGTTTTGTGAAGGGGCCGAGCTATGTATAGTTATGCCCCTGGAACACAGGGCACTCATCTTTTTCCCTCCTGGTTAAGGTTTGCTTTAAAGGATACCTTGGCGCTAATTTAAATCTAAAAATGATGCCATGTAGGGGGGGGAGATGCGCATAGGCTTACCACACCTTTCGGCGTCTTCTTTGGTTCGCCTGCTGTGCTTTCTGCTCTGTACATCCTGGTCGGGGTTAGCAAAGGGGTTAGCAGATGAGGCAGTGAGCTTTAAATTATAGCTATAGCAAATGATAGAATTGTTTAACAGGTATGTCTTGAGGGTACATTTGAGAATTTTCAGGCTTGTAGCAAGACGAACAGGCTGTGGAAGAGAGTTCCAAGGGAGAGGTGACACTTTTGAGAAGTCCTGAATGTCAGAACTAGAGCTGTCCAATCTGGATGGAAAGAGGGTCTCTTGGGAGAAGCGAAGTAGTAGAGAATAGTAGAGATGGAAAATTCTGGAACGACTGTGCACACCATTTAAAGGGTGGCACAGTGATTCTCAAATACTGTATTAGGCAGAGTAACTCCCAAATATTAGGCAGCATTTCCCCAATTATACAGACTGACCTTCAAGTGTTAGACATTGACCTCCAATCAGGCAGTTACACCCTAAAATCAAGTATGGTGACCCAACAAATGTTTGCAAAAGCTACCCCAAATAGGCAGTGACCCCAAATGTTAGGCAGAGTGACACCTGGTTATATAGAGATTCCCCCAAAGTAACACAAATTCACAGTATGCATCCCCAATTAAGATAATTAGGCAGCAACTCCCCAAATAACACAGTTAAGGGGCCCATACACTGGTCGATTTCAGCCATCGATCGATCAATTATATAGAATCGATCGTTTGATCAGAAATCGATTCTATCATATTCCCCATTCGATCGATTTGCAGCCGATTTTGATTGATTTTATCTATCAGACAGGATGGAAGATCTAGGTGGCCCATAGAGTTGCATTGGATCCAATGGTCCAATCATGCATTTAGATCAATTTCCAATAGATTTCAGAATTAAATCTATTGAAAATCTGTTCCTAGTGTGTGGCACACATCAGATAGATTCCTGTCAGATTGGACTTGACAGGCATCTACCAGAAATCTATCTGATGGTCGAATCTGCTGCAAATCTATAAGGTTATGGCCACCTTTAAGCAGATTGTGCCTCCAATAATATATTTACACAGCAAGCGTCCTCTACTGATACAATTACACGTACCACAAATAGCACAATATAAGCAGCATGTGTCCCCCAAATAACACAGTTAAAGGGAAGGTTCAGGGTGGCTCTTAAAAAAATAAAAATGCCCATCCACTTACCTGGGGCTTCCTCCAGCCGTGGGCAGCCAGGACGTGCCCTCGGCGTCGCTCCGCAGGCTCCCGTTCCCCTCCGGTGGCCGACCCGACCTGGCCAGGCCGGCTGAGGCGCATTTTGAAACGCAGAAGAGCCCGACCTGGCAGCTGGCCTGGTCGGGTCGGCCACCGGAGGGGAACGGGAGCCTGCGGAGCGACGCCGAGGGCACGTCCTGGCTGCCCACGGCTGGAGGAAGCCCCAGGTAAGTGGATGGGCATTTTTATTTTTTTAAGAGCCACCCTGAACCTTCCCTTTAACCTCCTTGCCGGTTATCCCGAGCTCAGCTCGGGGTAACCTGGGCAGGAGGATATCTCAGGCCCCGCTGGGCCGATTTGCATAATTTTTTTTTTTGTTACAAGCAGCTTGCACTTTGCTAGCTGCTTGTAACTTCCGATCGCCGCCGCTCGCCGCCGATCCGCCGCAATCCGCCGCGCCGAGTCGCTCCCCCCCGCCCCAGAGCCCTGCGCTGCCTGGCCAATCAGTGCCAGGCAGCGTTGAGGGGCGGATCAGGATTCCCTATGACGTCCCGACGTCCATGACGTCGGTGACGTCATCCCGCCCCATCGCCATGGCGACCGGGGAAGCCCTGCAGGAAATCCCGTTCTCAACGGGATTCCCTGCATACTCTGATCGCCGAAGGCGATCGGAGTGGGTGGGGGGATGCCGCCGCTTAGCGGCTATCATGTAGCGAGCCCTTGGCTCGCTACATGATTTAAAAAAAGAAAAAAAAAATGTGCGGCGCTGCCTCCTTGCCGGATTTTTTAGACCGGCAAGGAGGTTAAAGTCGTCAGGCAAAAAAAAAAAAAGTTTCATGTACCTGGGGCTTCTACCAGCCCCGCCAGCTAGTTTCGCTTTTGCCGACCTAGGAGTCAGCGGGCTGCCACGCGTACATTTGCACGCATTCCCGCCGGTGCATGAAGCTACTGCGGACATTAACACATACATTTTACACGTTAGCGGTGCAACGCGTAAAAATGTACAAACTAGCTGGCGGTGGGGGACCGGAGCAGCAGTGAGTGACCACGAGGGCACAGGATGGCTGCATGGGGCTGGTAGAAGCCCCAGGTAAGTGAAACTCATTTTTTTTTTTTTGCCTGACGATTCCTTTAACCACTTGAGGACTGCGGTGTAAACCCCCCCTAGTGACCAGGCCATTTTTACTTAATTGGGCCAATGCAGCTTTAAGGCAAAGCTGCAGGACCGCACAACTCAGCTCACAAGTGATTTCCCCCTCCTTTTCTCCCCACCAACAAAGCTCTCTGTTGGTGGGGTCTGATCGCCCCCACATTGTTTATTTATTTAAATTTTTTATCAATATTTATGTTTTTTATTTTTAAATAAATGTAACTTTTTTTTTTTTTTTTTTTTTTTTTGCATTACCCCACCTCCCTCTCCCCTGCCGGCCAATCACTCGATCGGCTGCCATAGGCTTCTGCCTATGAGAGCCGATCGTTCTCTTGTCCCCCAGGGGGACAGCCGTGTCACACGGCTGTCCCCAGTACAGCGCTGCTGCTGATCGCAGCGCTCTACAAAGTAGTTAGATGCCGTCTAATAGTCTCCCGAGCAGCGATCGCCGCACGGAGACTGAAGGCGGGGGGGGGGGGGAGCTCTGCCTCCCGAGCAGGAGATGCACACGCAGCGTGCGCGCGATCTCCTGCTAGCCCCATTGAAGACCGTTCACGCCAATGGGCATGGAGTGGTCCTGGGGCTGCCGCACTGCTCACGCCAATTGGCGTGGAGCAGTCGGCAAGAGGTTAAAGAGAATCTGTAAGATTAAAAAAAAACCCTCTGGGGGATACCTACCTCAGGAGGGGGAAGCCTCTGGATCCTAAAGAGGCTTCCCCAGTCTTCTGGTGTCCAGGCAATCCAGCGCTGTGGCTCCCCGAACATCGGCAAGATAAATATTTACCTACCTCGAGCCACGCTCGCGGCACTTTGTTTGGGCTAAGGTGAAAATAACCAAGCCCGATCGTATCCGCTCTACTGTGCAGGGGCGGGTCCTTTGGGCCTGCACAGTAGAGCGGATTGATGAGGCTTGGCTATTTCCGCCTAAAGGTGGCCACACACCATACCATTTTTTAAATATCTGTTCAATTTAAGAATTGCAATCAATTTTTCTGACTGATTGTAACATTTCAAAAATATGACCAATGTACCACACACGTATGTTCAATTTTTCCCCAATTATGATAAAAAATGATGGAAAACTCTGACAAAATTGCTAGGGTTAGTATATTAACCCTCCTGGTGGTCTATTAAAAACCGCCAGGGGCAGCGCTGCCGTTTTTTTTATTTTTTTTAAATCATGTAGCGAGCCCAGGGCTCGCTACATAATAGCCGCTGCTCAGCGGCATCCCCCAGCCCCTCCGATCGCCTCCGGCGATCAGGAAATCCCGTTCAAAGAACGGGATTTCCTGGAGGGCTTCCCCCGTCCCCATGGCGACAGGGCGGGATGACGTCACCGACGTCATGACGTCTAAGGGAGACCCGATCCACCCCTTAGCGCTGCCTGGCGCTGATAGGCCAGGCAGCGCAGGGGTCTAGGGGGGCTCTTCGGCGGCGCAGATAGCGGCGAATCGGCGCGGGGGCGATTGTTGTGCTGACGCAGCTAGCAAAGTGCTAGCTGCGTTCAGCAAAAAGAAAATTACGCAGATCGGCCCAGCAGGGCCTGAGAAACCTCCTGCGCGGCTTACCCCGAACTACGTTTGGGGTTACCGCCAGGAAGGTTAATAAATTGACAATCTAACACATACCATACAATCTTTAGAAAGATTGAAGAAAAATATCTGGCATTCCGGATCGATAAAAATCAAAGAAAAAATGATCGGATTTTTCAGTCGAATTAAAAAAAAGCTTTCGATTTTTTTCAGGAGATCCGATCGTTTTTATCGAATTTCCGTAAAATCGGATTTTATTGCATCGTGTGTGGCCACCTTTAGCCTGCAGAGCCGCTGCTGCGCCTGTGCATGATTGTGGTAGGTAGATATTGCCGCTATGCGACGACGCAAAAAAGCTATGCACCAGTGGCGTGCCTGGAAGTTACTGACACCGCGTGGAGGCTGACACAGGACAGGTTATGTATAAATGCACACACAGCACTGGCGAACTCAGGGGGCTGTTCCGGGTGTCTGGAACCTCCCCCCTGCACTGAGCTGTGTATTCAGCCAGGGAAGCCTGCATAATATAAACAGCCTCATTCTCCCTCCCTTCTTACTTCTGGTGCTTCCCTCCAGCTAATAGAATGAGAGAGGCAGCTGAGCTTCCCTCACAACCCTCACAAGAAGATGCAGCCTACAGTGAGAGAATGTTGATTATGGAGTCCTGGACTCTCCACAGCACAGAAGTGTCAGACATGATGAAATTAGAGTGCAGGCAAGCTGGTAAATATGCACAGCATGATGCAGAGCTTGCCTGGACTCAGGGTCTGTGGGCAAACATCTGTCTGGTCTCTCCCCATTGTTATAATGACTGCATGTGTGGATAAGGTGTGGAACTGTGGATAACAAGCTGAAAAGTTTTTGACAGTCCCTAGACTCCAGGAGGGCTTCTTTCTGACTTGTGTGAGAGACTGACAGGGACAGGAGTCCGATTACAGGCAAGTAGCCTGTGTGATGTGGGACTTCAATACAGATAAGTTCTCTGCTCCATCTCCGGGGCTATTCTCAATTTCTCCACTCCTCTCTCTGGGCTAGTGCACGCCAAAATGACAATAGCAATCGCTAGCAATTTGTGAGTGTGATTTTGTGAAGTGATATTTAGAGCGATTTTTGAATGAATTGCTCAAAAACATGCTACATGCAGTATACCTGCGATTTTGAAAAAATCACAACGCTGCTGTGGGAACACCCACATAGGGTAACATTAGCCAAGCGCTTTTCAAATCACTGTTGATTTGAAAAACGCTCAGAAGCACTCTTGGTGTGCACCAGCCCTCCCTCATTCACCTTTGTTTCCCTCTTCCCCTAGTGCTGGCTGGCTGACTGTGTGTTCTTGTCTTACAGGAAAGCTAAATAAAAGTGCAATCCTGGTGAGGCAAAATAATATTATTTAGTATTTATGTAGCGCCGACATCTTCCGCAGATGCATATATCCCTGCATCATATGGGTATCGCTTGCGCTATGTGAAACTATGTAGCATATTCCACTGAATTGTCCAAACTAAGTCTATCTCCTGTTCCTCTCTTGGGGAGTTGTTCCAGCGCTGTCCCCCGTTCACATTTGCTGCTACCAGAAGCCCTCAGAAACACTTGTGTCCTTGAGTACTTCCAAAGATAGGCAGCTCCGTAATACGCCAGCGCACTTTTGTGCATGGGCAGTATGGAGCCACCTGTATTCGGAAGCACTCGGGACATACGTGCTTCTGGACCTTTCAGGAACCCCCCCCCCCTTAAAAATCCTGCGTTTGCCCCTGCACAAGGGGGGGGGGGCATATTTAATACATTAGGGGGGCAGTGGCGGGGACTTCGTCGCTCGCCATACACCCGATCAACCAACTTCCGACATCTTGCACCAGGCCCGATCAATTAACGCGACCAGTTTCAGTCCGAAATTGGTAGCATCGTTGGTAGGGCTTGCACTTGGCAGCACCGATTTTCAACCAATTCAATAATAATAATTGAACTGGTAGGTCGATCGGCCACCAAAGTCGTCTGCTGCATGGGCACCTTTACAGTATATGTTCACAAATTATACAGCATGTCTCTCCACATGACATCCTCACCATCCAGTTCTGTGCGCTGCTGGTTTGTCAGACTTCCTCCACCTGTTCATCACACAGCAGCAGGAATTTGTCTCCTTCCTCACCAATGATTTTTTTCTGTGGAGCTTTTCCCGCGCAGAAAGGTAAGCTGAGTGCCCACAAACGTCACGAACTAGTCCTAGACTCCTAGAACAGCCTGCTAAGCCACACCCACTGATGGACGATCCCCACACCTCGCAATCCAGCCATGCGGGCCAGCCAAGCCACACCCACTGCTGAAGAATTCTCTCTCCTCGGAATCCAGCGGTGCGGGCCCGCCAAGCCACGCCCACTGCTGGCCGATTCCCACCATCTTATTCATTTTTCTCAGTCTTCGGGTTCTCTCTCTGACTGCGCGGGCCCGCTAAGCTACGCCTAGCTGAAGGATTCTGTCTCCTCGGGTTGTGTGACTGGGCAGGCAATTCAGTGATGTGATCGGCCAGAATTTGAGCTACTCCCCCAGCCCGTGAGGGACGTACTGAAGCAGGGTGGTATAGTTGCTGCTAGTCATACAGGTGATGTCCAGAGTCTCAGACAAGACAATTATATTTTCAGAATAGCGTTTTAGTTTATCATAGCCTTTCTCAACCTTTTTACCTTACTGCCACTCATTATACTGTCTCCTGACAGCCCAATTTAGTGCTTTGTGTTACAGTACCACCTATTATAGTGTGCTCTATTATACTTCCCCCACGAAGGGGGAAAATGCCAAGGGAGCCCTGGGGTTTCAGGGAACCCTGGTTGAGAAAGCCTGGTTTATCATATTGAAAACAAAGGAGTGAAATATCTAATAGCAATTGAAGTGCAGCGGAACTCAGCATATGGATGCTGTTCAGCATGCTCCCGTTTACAAAATAATTGGATGTGCTCTTCTGAAGCATGATTACATATTCTATTCCGTGAAGAACCAAAGTAATCCTGGGAGAAGAAAAGATGCAAAACTTATGCTGGGCATACACTGCTCGATTTTGCAGCTCGATTCTCCTGCTCAATCGTTTTGCCACTCGATTCCGCAGTCAATTCTCATCTTCACAGTGGCGTATCATTAGGGGTTGTAGAGGCAAGAGACCCGCCTGCCCCCCCCCCCCCTAGATCCGTCCCTGGTAGCGACCACATCGAGGCCCCATGGGGCCCTTCCTCAACCAAAGTATTTTTTTTTTGCCTCAGGCGGCAAAAAGTCTAGGGCCGGCCCTGAATAGTAGTAATCATTAACAAACTGTTCCCCACCCCCTTCTTGCACCTTTGACACTGGATGACCTTGGCAGGTTTTGTTGTGCCGTATCAAGTGTTACATATAGAGTGCTTGGGGGGGCCCAATGTAAAACTTGCACCTGGGCCCATAGCTCCAGAGCTATGCCACTGTATCTTCTGCTAGTTTTTCTTATCTTTTTCCATTCACTTCAATCCAGAATCGAGCAGCGAAACGACCGGGTGGGAAAAATGATCTATCAAGCCATCTTAAAGAGAATCTGTATTGTTAAAATCGCACAAAAGTAAACATACCAGTGCGTTAGGGGACATCTCCTATTACCCTCTGTCACAATTTCGCCGCTCCTCGCCGCATTAAAAGTGGTTAAAAACAGTTTTAAAAAGTTTGTTTATAAACAAACAAAATGGCCACCAAAACAGGAAGTAGGTTGATGTACAGTATGTCCACACATAGAAAATACATCCATACACAAGCAGGCTGTATACACCCTTCATTTTGAATCTCAAGAGATCATTTGTGTGTTTCTTTCCCCCTGCAGCTATCTTCCACTGAAGTGTTATGCTGTTTCTTCCTGCAGAGTGCAGACAGCTCTGCCTGTATGTATTTCCTCAGTATGTGAAAGCCCAGCCAGCTCAGAGGAGGATTTATCCAGCTTGTAAAAGATGAGAGAAGAGAGAAGCTTCCCTAATCTAAATAATACACAGGCAGTGTGCAGAGAGGGGCCTGGAGGGGGGAGATGCATCACAGAACCACAACACTGAAGAACTTGGCAGCCTTCCAGACACAGGCTGACAAGTCTGACAAGAGAGAGATAAGTTGATTTATTACAGAGATGGTGATAGTAGAACGTGCTGCAGTAAGCCAGAACACATTAGAATAGCTTTTGGAACTTGTAGGATGATAAAAAACAGGATGCAATTTTTGTTACGGAGTCTCTTTAATGGCTCAAAATCAAGCTGTGTATGCCCAGCATTAGATACTTTTATCAGTAGAGGGAAGTTTCTGGAATCAAGGATGAAGAAAGATTTGGGCAAACACTGTATGAATAATTTGAAGTGAATACTGTAAAATGTAATGTTAGGTACACACCATACAATTTTCTGTTAGATTTACTTGCCAGATAGGAAATTATCTATCTAACCATCTATCTGCCTAGCAATTAGGCATTGGTCTACTCAGCAGGAGATAACCAGAAGACAATGCACCAGAGATAATGACCAGTCTACAGAAAATAATTTACAGAGGAACTCCAGTGAAAATAATGTAATAAAAAAAGTGCTTCATTTTTACAATAATTATGTATAAATGATTTAGTCAGTGTTTGCCCATTATAAAATCTTTTAAATCCCTGATTTACATTCTGACATTTATTACATGGTGACATTTTTACTGTTGGCAGGTGATGTAGCTGCTGCATGCTTCTTTGCCAGTTGGAAACAGCTGTAAACAGCTATTTCCCACAATGCAACAAGGTTCACAGACAGGGAACTGCCAGGAGTACCACGGTCCTCAGAGTTTCTTGTGGGAGGGGTTTCACCACAATATCAGTCATACAGAGCCCCCTGATGGTCTGTTTGTGAAAAATAGATTGCTCATGTAAAAGGGGGTATCAGCTACTGATTAGGATTCTTGGTCGGAGTTTCTCTTTAACAGAAAATGTAACAGAAAATTGTGTTAGCTTTATTCATTCCTTTATTTTCAGTACAGTTCCTATTTAAAGTTCTGCTTTGGAAGCCTATGATTGGTTTACACCCCTGACTGGCTACATAGAAAACTATACTGAACTTGCAGCAATTTATGGAGCAATTCTGCACCTGGTCGATCATTTCCAATTGCCACGTTCATTTTACTGCGACAATTGGCTGCAGAATTGTACCATTAATAGGCACTGTGAGGGCACACATGTTTACTGTGTCATCTTGTCTAAATGCATTGCTGCACACTTTTCCACACTTGGAGAAAAGCATTTAGTGGCATGCAACGTTTTTAACCCGCCGCAGGTGGACAGGGAAAAGCTGTCCTGAAAGCTACATGTTGTTTCCAGGATAGCCAAAGCACTGGGCAGACGATGCAAAAAATCAGGATAAAAACATGGAGTTTGTGCAAGCGGTGGTAAACGATGGTACCGGAGCTGTCCAATCATTTAAATGGACAAAGCTTAGGAACACTATCAAGCCAAGTGTTCTAAAATAACAATGTACAAATAATGTCTAAGTATCTGTGTAAACATTTTCCTACTTTTCATGTTAAATATCAAAGGCAAAAGCTGTAGTTCATTTTGTGTAGGATATAGCTCTATTGGGACAAATCATTCTCAAAGCGGGTGTCTGCTTCAATGCACAGCCAGTGTTGTTTTTTTGCATATCAGATTTTTTTCTGAAAAATTTATGAAAAGCTGTGGTGTCACAGACAATTACAAATGTTTATCACAAGTTACATTTCCTCTGCTTTCTTCAGACATTTCAGTCAGAGACACAGGACACAGAACTTTCACACGCACGCACGCACGCACGCACACACACACACACACACACACAGTTAACAGATGCAATGTAAGGGAATTCCCCCTCCCCTCATGGCTCACTCTGCCATCAGATTAGAGCAGACTGCTATCAGTTTAGAGTGAAAGGAATTTGATACAGTAAACAAAACAGATAAGAAAGTAATATGCTTACATCATTATTTATTAGCACTTCAGGAAATCTCTCAATCCCGTGTTAAAAAATCAATAGTGTTCCTTTAAGCATTGTGCACCACAGCCGTTGTTTAACGTCACAGGTAGCCCGTGTGAACTGGCCCTAATTTTGCTGCACTTCAGCACCATGATTTGTAGATGACCCTCATCCTTTTATAACTGCAAACTGTCTCTAGAATTGATGAAAACAGTATGAAATTCATGCACAGAAATACCTGAATTTTTAAATCAATTCTATATTGTATTGTTGTCCCCCTGGCTGGTGGTTAGTCATTATTCTGTGCAGCCTCACCACCTCAACAACACTGGCTGCTATCACTAGAAGGGCTGACCCAAGCGTCAGCAGGGCATACGTATTGTCGCGTCGTAGATAAGCTGGGTGCCGGGAGAGCTGAATGACGGCTCTCCCTGCTGCCGCAAAACTCCCTGGCAGCTTTCCCCTGCAAGTCGTCGCAGACGCCGGAGCCCCAAAATAGCCCTTACGTGCCCCGTGCAGCATTACATTTCTGCTTTGGGGCGCCTGGTTACGGCGCTCAGTGGCATGCTCCGTACGCCAAAACCAGCTGTTTCGTCAGCAGGTCCCAAAATTTTACTGGAATTCCTGCTCTGATTCTTCCCTCCATGAGCATGTGCAGCCCCTGACATCTTCCACAGCGCTTTACAAAGTATATATTTATGTCACTAACTTTCCCTCAGATGAGCTGACAATCTACCGGTAATCCCTGCCATAGTCATATTTCCATCATAGTCTAGGGCCAATTTGGAGGGGAGCCAATTACCTGATCTGTATTGTTTTGGAATGTGTGATCGGCTTGCCATGAAGAAACCCACAAAGACATGGGGAGGACATGCAAACTCCATGTAGATAGTGACCATACTGGGTTTCAAATTCGAGATCCAACGCTGCAAGGTAAGAGGACTATCCACTACGCCACCATGCTGCCTGTGCATTTAAATAACATGGACAGACATAAACTCACAAAAAAGTGTGTACATTTAAAGTTGCATGTTCACTTCCATGATAAAATGCAGTACAAAAAAACAGTATTTTCCATCGTATAAGGCGCACTTTTTCTCTCCAAAAAATGAGCGCTGCTAGAGCTGCAGTTAATGTGGTCTATGTGGCAGGCGGCGGACGAATTACCTGCTTAACTCTCACTATTATAATGTTCTGTGTGTGGTGGAATTCATTTGCTCTGTATCACTATGTTTATATGATGTGCCTCCCTGTACAGCGTTGCACTGCAGTGAGTACATGATAATTAAGGAGTTCCTTCACACCTATGTTGTCAACTTCTACAAAATGGCATGATTTTAAAAGGCACTTTGTTAGTTCTGTGACTTTGGTACATGCTAGGCTGCTTTTTTTACTAGACATAATTTCTGCTTTAAAGGGATTCTGTGAAGTCCTGCAATAAACATAAACAAACACTTACCTGGGGCTTCTATCAGCCCCCTGTAGCCGTAATGTCCAGCGCCGTCTTCCTCTGATCACTCGTTCCCCGCTGCCGGTCCCAGTCTAATGTCGCGTGGCCACGCGCTCCTGCTCGCGTCTCCGGGAGCTTATTGCGCAGGCACAGTACAAGAAAACCTCGTACTGGGCCTGCGCAGTAAGCTCCCGGAGATGCGAGCGGGAGCACGCACTATTCAGTGCTGGGCCGAAATTACGCATTAGCGTAATTACGCATCGTAATTCACTACAAATGCACCGTAAGCGTTACGTGTAAGGTTACGGTATTACGCGTAATTAATTACGCGTAGACCGTAGGTTACGTTATTACGCGTAACAAATTACGCGTAAGACAGTAAACTCCCATTGAAATTACACAGTCTGCCGTAATCGCGTAATATTACGCTCCCGTATAATATAAAAAAGCCGCCGACTTTAAGGGTTAATAGCAAAGCCCCCTTAAGTGCTAAGAGCCTCAAATTTGGAGAATATATTAAGGAGATCAGAAGGAATAAGAGGAAAAACATTTTTTCAAAAAGACCTTATAGTTTTTGAGAAAATCGATGTCAAAGTTTCAAAGGAAAAATATATACATTTAAAAACCCGCCGACTTTAACGGTTAATAGCAAAGCCTGCTTAAAATTTAGGAACACCAAATTCACAGGGTATATTAAGGGGATCAGTGGGAATAAGAGGAAAACATTTTTTTTCAAAAAGACCTTATAGTTTTTGAGAAAATCGATTTTTAAGTTTCAAGGGCAAAAATGTCTTTTAAATGTGGAAAATTTCAGTTTTTTTTGCACAGGTAACAATAGTGTTTTATTTTCATAGATTCCCCCAAGTGGGAAGAGTTTTACTTACTTCGTTCTGAGTGTGGGAAATATAAAAAAAAAACGACGTGGGGTCCCCCCTCCCAGACCTCTTTAAAGAGTAACTGTCAGGCTGCAGAAGCTAATTTAAACCTCTATTCTCCTGTGTTAAACAGTTTAGAAGGAAGCCATAAAGCAATTAGTGAAGATAAAAATCTCAGTTACCTTTGATGTGTGCTTATCAGCAAGTCTGTTACAGAGCCATAAGGACGCAAGCCGCATACTAAACTGCAAAGCATTCTGGGGCCCTCCCCTCGGCTGCTAATGAGACGGTACAGGAGCTTCTAATCAGTCCAGCGCGTAGCACTGATAAATATCCGGGCAGAGTACACTGCAGGAGTCAGCTATTGTTCCTAGCTACATGGCTCATTAATATTCACTGCACACTGTGTTGTTCAAGTAGGAGCTTATCTGTGATCAGGAAGCAGGCAGGACATGACGACACATTTGACAGAAAAAACATGGAGCCTGTCATGAGCTGTCAGGAGCATCTATCTCTGCATATACTATATACAAATTCTGTGAAATCCAAACGTGGACAGTGAAATGCATATGTAATGTAAGTACAGCCAATCTTTAGCTACTGATATATGTGTTTATTTTCTCTGAGACCTTATACCTAACAGCTCCTCTTTAACCCCCTTGTCCCCCATGCAGACTGGGATAGCCAGACTGGGATAGCCAGAATGCGGAGCACCGGCCGCGTGGGGCTCCGCACCCTGACTATACCAGCCCGCATGGTCCATGGATTGGGGGGTCTCGGAAGGGGAGGGGCAGCCAAGCTGGCACTATTCATCTTGTTAGACGGATCATTGACTGGTGCCGGCGCCGGGGAACGGGTGATGGGAGGAGGACGGCGCGGGACATTACAGCTACAGGGGACTGATAGAAGCCCCAGGTAAGTGGCGGTTTTTGTTTATTGCAGCACTCTACAGAACCCATTTACAGGTGTTTCCATCAAGGCCACCTCCAGTCTTTGTATTGTATATGCATTTACCTTACAATTTATGCTTTCTTTTCCTTTATAATATTTTTTACGTATAATGACATATCACTGTGATAATATCATTTCTGTACAGTAAGGAGGATTAGCAGCTGTATAATGAGCATACCTTGTATTTTGTAGATATCATGGACAAAAATGAAATGGAGACCGAAAGTATATCCTACACATTAAAAGGAACCTCTGAAACATTGCTGCCTCTACAGCTTTTTGAGTTTAAAACACATTTGCTGGAAGCTGTGGAAGAACTGCGTATGGGGCGGGTAGGAGGCTTTATATCATTTGTTGTTACATGTCTGTAAACCCGTACAAAGTCACCTATTATACTATAGAACAACATTTTTACAGACGGTGACCTTGTACAGCAAATGTCTGGCCACACATTTGCCCTGAATCATTATTCTGCTAGTTTTTATCCATGCTCACACTATGTGGGGCTATGTGATGTATAGCAATTACACCATGTGTTGCTGTGTAACAGGATACTGGCCTATTCAATCAATACAGTATCTCCTCTCTTCCTCACATGTTCCTTTCCTTGATGGTCTTGTCAGGGCCACCCATAAGGCGGGGTGAGGCGGGTTCCTCAGGCAGCAAAGTCAGGGGGTGGCACTCACCTGGCCGTGGGGGGGGGGGGGGCTGCCGGGCTGGAGGGGGTAGCGGGCAGGAAGGGGGTATTGGGCACAGTGGTGGGGAGGGGGGTCGGACCCCCCCTTCCTCACCTGGGTCCCCCGATCTGCGCTTCCCTCCAGCTATTAAGCGTAGCAGCATAGTACAATCAGGCAGCGGGCAGGGATAACTCACCTCTTCCGCGTTCCACACTCGTCACTTCCTGCAATGCCGCTCACTGTACTGTAAGTGGACGGCATTTCAGGAAGTGAAGAGAGTGGAACGCACGCTGGAACGTGGAAGAGGTGAGTCATCCCCGCCCTCTGCCTGATCGTACTACGCTGCTGGCAGCTGCGCTTAAAGGGGCACTATTGCTAATTTCATCTTTTTTAGCCACTTATACATTCATATGTCGTTCTGGAGTAATGATCTTGCTAAGTATATAGTACAGTTCAAATGTAAATGTTCACTGACAATATGCATTTAGAGCCAGGCACTCACGTCGGTAGTTTTCCTTTCCGACGCCAATGCAGCCTAATCCATTTTATAGTAGGGAGGCATCACTGGTTTTAGAGCTGCCGTTATTTTCCACCCCTCTGTGCAGCTCCATTTACTTTGTGCCACCTTGTAACTGCTCTAACGTGCAGTTACATAGATCACAGCAGCCACCGTAAAGTGCAGGACGTGGCTGCGAGCGGCTGTGTGTTGAAACGAAGCACTGCTGCCAAGGACTCCTTTTGCTAAGAAGGAAAGAAACGGACAGTTATTGTCCGTCTCTGTGGTGACCAGACTGGCTTCTGAACTGCGCAATCTAGCGGCGGCATCACTGTGCCCAATACCCCCCTTCCTGCCTGCTACCCCCTCCAGTCTTCCTATTCTGGGGGGGGGGGGGGGGGGTATTGTTCGGTTTGGGAATGTTTTGTCCAGTAGTTATATTTATCTCAATAAAGTGTGGTTATGGCCCGGGCTGTGGAGTCGGTCCAAAAATCCACCGACTCCTCAGTTTAGGATTCCTCCGACTCCTCGACTCCGACTCCTCTAATTTGCATATTACAATTTTGTTGATTAAAAGTATGTAACATGAAATTCGTCTCTTAACCTCTTGAGGACTGCAGGGCTAAACCCCCCTAGTGACCAGGCAATTTTTAGTTTAAAAGGCCACTGCAGCTTTAAGGCCAAGCTGCAGGGCCGCACAACATAGCACACGAGTGATTCCCCCCCCCCCTTTTCTCCCCACCAACAGAGCTCTCTGTTGGTGGGGTCTGATCGCTCCCCCCATGTTTATTTATTTTTTAATAAATATTTGTGTTGCTGTTTTTAAAAAAAAAAACCCTCTTCCTTTAAATCCCTTCCCTCCCTCGCTCCCTCCCTCCCCACAGCCGGCCAATTACGGCGATCGGCTGTCATAGGCTTCTGCCTATGAGAGCCGATCGCTCTCTTGTCCCCCAGGGGGACAGCCGTGTCACACGGCTGTCCCCAGTGCAGCGCTGCTGCTGATCGCAGCGCTGCACAGAGTAAATAGACGGCGATCACGCCGTCTAACAGTCTCCCGAGCGGCAATAGCCGCTCGGAGACTGAAGGCGGGGCGGAGCTCCGCCCCCCAAGCAGGAGATGCGCGCGATCTCCTGCAAAACAGAGCCCCAGGACTTTACGCCAATTGGCGTTAGGCGGTCCTGGGGCTGCCGCCGCGGCCACGCCTACTGGCGTGACGCGGTCGGCAAGAGGTTAATTGCCAACGCTTTGGAATTTTACAAGACAACTGAAGTGAGAAGGATATGTAGACTACTATATTTATTCCCTGTAGACTAAAACTAGTCCTTGGTAAGAGTACTTGTAAAAGGTACAAACCGGAACAAATAACATCTATCAGGCCCTAGGCAATGTAAGTGTGGGTACATGTAAGAATGATGTGCAGGTACTCTGCAGGGGAATGAGGAGATTCTTCCTCCATTACACATTCTTCATGCACAATCTGAACAAGGTTTATGGGTGACAGACAACACCTCTGTGTTCAATGTGCACAGCATTCTCAGTGGATTCCCTGCAGCTCTGTGGGGAGTGCATATGTAGAGTTTAGTACTACTGTGTAACAAAGTAAACCTGAGACAGATGAAATTAAAGTTTTATACATACCTGGGGCTTCCTCCAGCCGCCTTCAGGATTATCAGTCCCTCGTTGTCCTCCTCCACCACCTGGATCTTCTGCTATGAGTCCAGGTAATTGAGCCAGTCGGGCGTAGTGCGCATGCACACACTCCGCCGCCAGGAGCATACTACACCTGTGCAGCACTATTGCGCAGGTGCAGAATGTTCCTGGCTGTGGGAGCGGCATTTGGCCGGACAGCGCTGACTGGCTGAATTACCAGGACTCATAGCAGAAGATCCGGGTGGTGGAGGACAGCGAGGGGCTGATTAGCCTGAAGGGGGCTGGAGGAAGCCCCATGTATGTATAAAACTTTACTTTTCATCCGTCTCAGGTACCCTTTAATTTGTAGTCACCAAACCAAATTTTAACAACATATCAAATTATTTGATTTCATGAGCAAAGGGAGTGCATACATTTGCATAAATCAGCATCAGTGCAGAATTATTTCCATCTCATTGACCATCTCTATTAGTGACACAGCTACACATCAGGCTTTATTCTTACAGCATAGATGTTATTTAGTATATATAAGAGATTCCTGTGTACTGTATATATGATGATATATACAGTCACAATCAGATATGTATATCTGACCTTAAAAATACGGGGACTGCTTTATTGAAGCAGCACAAGTAACTAATTTTTATTGGTTTATTTCATTTTTGTGGACTAAGCACAGCTATTACTGTATATATACTGTATATATACATAATTTTTAATGACTATTATCTGAGAAATAGAACATTTTATCATATTTTCTATTTTAATTACAGTTACAAATTCATTAGGAGTCGGAGTCGGTGCATTTTTTCCCGACTCCAGGCACCCAAAATTGCCCGACTCCACGACTCCGACTCCAACTCCGACTCCACAGCCCTGGTTATGGCATAGAGACAGTACTTTCATCAGCTTTGTTTGCACTTCTATATCACCTACCAACTCCCATCTCCATTGTCTATGCAAAGCCCCCCCCCCCTCCCCCCATGCACAATTCCTAATTCCTTCCCCCAATTTAATTTAAAGAGACTCTGTAACAACATTTTGAGCCTTATTTCTTCTATCCTATAAGTTCCTATGCCTGTTCTAATGTGGTCTGGCTTACTGCAGCCTTCTAGTTGCACTGTCTCTGTAATAAATCGTATCTTCTTTCCTCTGTCGGCTCTGTCGGGCTCAGGCTGGAATGTGTGGAATGTGCAGCACTGCTTGTGAGAGGCAGAAGCTATACACACCCTCTCCAAGCTCTGCATGAGTCACACAGTGAGCTGTTCTCAGCCTATCATACTCTTGTTAGAAGCCTTGTCTTTTGTTTGTAAACACTGCCTAAAACTGGCAATTACAAGCCAGTATTGCAGCAGGGAGTGGCAGAAACAGCACAGAGGGGCCCAGGAGAACATAATGAAGAGAATGGTATGCTTTTTAGTGTAAGAATTTTAGAGTACAGATTCTCTTTAAAGTCCATCTTGGAGCCTATCCCCTCCACCACCACCATAAATGTCTTTATGATACCTGAGCACATCTCCCCCACACTCACACAAATGTACAGTGCTTCTTAATACAAAACTCTATCCTCCTAACCCTGATAGTTAAAGCTAATCCACATCAGTTGTCCTTTCAGTTATAACTGAATGCAACAGGTGCAGTGTAAAAGGAGCCTTCAGGTCTCTTCCACACACTGTGGAATGAAAAACTGAGGTGTTTTAACTGATAAGTTGTTGCATAGCAGTGCATTGGGAGAAAGCTGTCAGTTAAAATGACTGACAGGGAAACATGGACATTACCTTTCCCTGGGCTGCCCATCAGTTGTCCGTTAACTTATAACTGACCGAAATTGATTCACTAGATTCACACTGTGTGCGTTGCATAACGCATGCGTTATAATAAGTGTGAACTACAATGGACATTTAACGTACATGTTAATGCCAAGCCTACTTGCAGCAAGTTACAATATTGCAATTTGTTACAACCCAAAAGTGTGAACAGGTCGCCCATAGAATTGTATGAGCAGTGAGTTGACATGCAGAATACAGACAGTCTTTTGGTGCCTACAACTATTTTATTACAGTTTAGTAGCCACCCCTGGGGGGAGTTGTAGCATTTCCCACTGTCCCCCTCCTTTGTTGTTTTTGAGGAGAAACTCTTTGTGTTAGGGCCCTTTTCCACCAGCGAGTTTGCGCTGGCTGAATCGCAAAAACGCAAACCGCTAGCGATTTTACAATCGCTACGGTTTGCTTTTTAACATGGGAATCGCTGTAGGTCATTTCCACTACCGCGATTCGTTTTTGCCGGGAACGCGAACGCGCGGCGGACCGATAATTGCCGCGATTTTGCTATGCAGTGCATAGCATAGCAAAATCGCGGCCGCGAACGTCGGGGAATCGCCGGTAATTGCGATTCAGCAATCGCTAGCGTTCAGCGTGAACGCTAGCGATTGCTAGTGGAAAAGGGCCCTAAGGGCCTGTACACACTGAAAAACGCAAGCAAAATCGCAAGCGCATGCGTTTTTAAAGTGCCTGTAGTTTTAAAAACGCATGCGCTTTTGCCTGCGTTTTTTGTGCGTTTGCGTTTTTCTTGTAATTGCTGATTGGCTAAAGAATCCTTTGTTTTTTTTCTAGTTTACATTTTAACAGGAATCAGGAGATTGCAGAGTCTTCTGGGATACTGACTTCTGAAAAACGCAGGCAAAAACGCAAGCGCATGCGTTTTTAATGCGTTTTTCATGCGCTGCGCTTAAAAAAGCGCAGCAGGCACTGCGATTGCGTTTTTCTAAAAACGCATCACACCAGTGTGTACAAGTCATCACGATTTTCATTCTTTTTCAAAAGACCTTGCGATTTTAAAAACGCAACGCAAGCGCAGCAGTGTGTACAGGCCCTTACTCGCACACCCAAGTGAGGACAGGCTTGTTGTCCTTACCTGTCTGGTAGTTGTCTTGTGGTGAGTACCTCTCAGACAACCACTGCTTGTGAGAATATAACTTTCTTATCTGTCCTCCAACTTATCCTACGTAATGCATTAGGTGGAAGCTGACTTGGTGTCTGTTTCTATTTTGTTTTTGAGAATATCCCTGGAACATCCCAAACCATACCTTCATCAAACATCCTGGACATAAAGCACAAATCTGACCTTGCAACACAGACATTTCTTTGTAACCTTTACTGTAAGCACTATACTCTGGAGAACGACTAGTGTATAAATAAAGAATAACAGTAATCAACTCCTTCTTATGTTTATGTTTTTAAAATGCATTTAATATCGCTGTTTAGTTTTCAGTGGGAAATTCAATAAACAATATAAAAGTCAGAAAGTGAAAAAAGTGATTGAGTGGCTCTTAAAGAAACTTTGCTTATTTTGTAGGAGGCAGATAAGAAGTTAGAGCAAAATAAGAAAAAAACTTAAAAAATGTCAATCAGCATTTTAGACGTGGAAAATGTGAGTCCAAATGCATCCTCTTCCTAAATCAGTTATGGGTCAACAGCAGAGAGGCCCGAACAATTCGGTGTCCAGCTTGTAAAACTGCAGCCTGGAGCAAACATTTCAGTAAAGCCTTGACACTTTGTAAAGGTTAGAGGTGGTAAATAAACCATCAAATTACTCATCTTTTATTTTTATGATGGTGTTTATATTAAAACACTTAAAAGCTTGTAGTCCTAAGGCTTGTAATAAAACGGAACATTTTAAAGGTCTTGTTTTCTGAATTATAGCTCTTTTCCTCCTTTATGTATCTGAGTATGGAGACTTAGGCCTTATTTTATCTTGGCAGGAAAACTTAGTGCTGAGGTTGTGATGGTTTCTTGCTGATAGGAATCGTTTTAAAAAGGAGGATGTTGGATGAAAGCTCATTTGTATGCCTTTTTGGTGTCTTTTTTATTTGAATTCTTTTTGTAGTAAAGCACTTTGCTGTTATCAGACATATTCAGCGAACACAAAACTGATCTGTTAAGTGATTTCTTGATTGAAACAGGTGTGGCAGTAATCAGGCCTGGGGGTGACTACAGAAATTGAACTCAGGTGTGATAAACCACAGTTAAGTTATTTTTTAACAAGGGGGGCAATCACTTTTTCACACAGGGCCATGTAGATTTGAAGGTTTTTTTTCTCACTAAATAATAAAAACCGTCATTTAAAACTGCATTTTGTGTTCAATTATGTTATCTTTGACTAATAGTTAACGGTTTTTGATGAGCAGACACATTTAAGTGTAACAAACATGCAAAAGAATAAGAAATCAGGAAGGGGGCAAATAGTTTTTCACACCACTGTATATTGATACTTTAGATTCTAAATTTAGTATATTTCCCATTTGTCCACTGTCTCTCCAATTTTTGAGATTTTTCAACCATAAGATATATTTAACTGACCTTTTTATCGTAACAACCAACGATTTATACAGGAAAATCCTGACGATTAACAAGGTTGTCCACACTTTCGCATCCCACTGTGTATAGATGTAGGAAGTGTTTCTGATGCTGAAACCAGGAAAATTACTGTAAAAGTGGGTTTCCTGAATAATGTACTGCATTCTACTATATGCTGTTACAGTGCCTCTTTAAAGAGACTCCGTAACAAAAATTGCATCCTGTTTTTTTATCATCCTACAAGTTCCAAAAGCTATTCTAATGTGTTCTGGCTTACTGCAGCACTTTCTACTATAACAGTCTCTGTAATAAATCAATGTATCTTTCCCCTGTCAGACTTGTCGGCCTGTGTCTGGAAGGCTGCCAAGTTCTTCAGTGTTGTGGTTCTGTGATAAAATTCCCCCCTCCAGGCCCCTCTCTGCACACTGCCTGTGTGTTATTTAGATTATGGCAGATTCTCTCTTCTCTCTTATCTTTTACAAGCTGGAAAAATGTCCTCTGAGCTGGCTGGGCTTTCACATACTGAAGAATTACAGACAAGGGCAAAGCTGTTTGCAAGTAGAAAAGAGCAGCCTGAAACTTCAGTGCATGAGAGCAGAAGGGGGAAAGAAACACACAATGATCTCTTGAGATACAAAAGAAAAGCTGTATACAGCCTGCTTGTGTATGGATGTATTTTCTATGTGTGGACATGCTGTACATCAACCTACTTCCTGTTTTGGTGGCCATTTTGTTTGTTTATAAATAAACTTCTTAAAACTGTTTTTAACCACTTTTAATGCGGCGGGGAGCGGCGAAATTGTGACAGAGGGCCCTATGCAATTACCAAACTCGCCAGCGCTAAGTGCTGGCGAGTTCTTAAAATAGGCGTCAGCAAGGTCGCCTAATGCAATTGCATTTAACACCCCCCAGGGCGGAAAAGAACTCGCTTGGGCGATATAATCGCCCAGCAAGTTCCTTTCCCCCTATGCAATTGCATTTTGCACCTCCCGGGAAGCGATGCTTCCCGCCAAACATAGGTGCTAACTTTTCACCTGCTCTGAGCAGGCGAAAAGACCTATCGCCGGTGTCTGCGGGCTGTTTTTGGCATCTGGGAGCCTCCTTTACTAAGGAAACCCCAGATGCCAGTGATTTAAATAGGTAAAGGAGTCAGTTTTGACTCCTTACCTATTTAAAATGTAACAAAAAACATACCTCCATCGTTCCGGCTCGCCGCATGTCCCACGCCGCTCCTCCGCTCATCTCTGTCTCTGTGAGTGTTGGAGCCCGGCAAAGCATCTTTGAGTCTCCCGCCGGGGCTCCCCATTCATCCACTAGGTGGCCCAATGAGAATCATCCTGATTCTAATTGGACCAATGAGAATCAGGATGATTCTCATTGGGCCACCTAGTGGATGAACGGGGAGCCCCGGCGGGAGACTCAAAGATGCTTTGCCGGGCTCCAACACTCACAGAGACAGAGATGAGCGGAGGAGCGGCGTGGGACATGCGGCGAGCCGGAACGATGGAGGTATGTTTTTTCTGAATTTCCCAGCAGCGACGAGCGGCAGGAGGCGACGGGCGGCGGGTAACAGCCTTGCGACGATGCGCGCATCTCCCGGGGCAGTGCTGTGGTGCTGAAGGACAGCTCCCCGGCACAAATGCCTCGCTCCACATCGCTGGCCACACAGGAGCATCGCTCAGCGAATACCTAGTATTCGCCTGAGTTATGCTCCCTTACGCAAGGACATCGCTCAGGTGAAACTGGCAATTGAATTTGCCGGTAAATCCTGAGCGATGTGAGGAGATAAGAAGCTCGCATGTTTTCAGCTTCTTATCTCCTCGAATTGCATATGGCCCAGAGGGTAATAGGAGATGTCCCCTAACGCACTGGTATGTTTACTTTTGTGTGATTTTAACAATACAGATTCTCTTTAAATAGGAGCTATCGGACACAGAGAAGTAGTCCAAAAGCACCTCAAAAGCTAGACATCATGCCAAGATCCAAAGAAATTCAGGAACAAATGAGAACAAAGTACTGTAATTGAGATCTATCAGTCTGGTAAAGGTTCTAAAGACATTTCTAAAGCTTTGGGACTCCAGCGAACCACAGTGAGAGCCATTATCCACAAATGGCAAAAACATGGAACAGTGATGAACTTTCCCAGGAGTGGCTGGCCGACCAAAATTACCCCAAGAGCGCAGAGAAAACTCATCCGAGAGGCCACAAAAGACCCCAGGACAACATCTAAAGAACTGCAGGCCTCACTTGCCTCAATTAAGGTCATTGTTCACGACTCCAACATAAGAAAGAGACTGGGCAAAAATGGTCTGCATGGCAGATATCCAAGGCGCAAACCACTTTTAAGCAAATAGAACATTAAGGCTCGTCTTAATTTTGCTAAAAAAAATCTTAATGATTGGCAAGACTTTTGGGAAAATACCTTGCGGACCGACGAGACAAAAGTTGAACTTTTTGGAAGGTGCGTGTCCCGTTACATCTGGCGTAGAAGTAACACAGCGTTTCAGCAAAAGAACATCATACCAACAGTAAAATATGGTGGTGGTAGTGTGATGGTCTGGGTTTGTTTTTCTGCTTCAGGACCTGGAAGGCTTGCTGTGATAGATGGAACCATGAATTCTACTGTCTACCAAAAAATCCTGAAGGAGACTGTCCGGCCATCTGTTCGTCAACTCAAGCTGAAGCGATCTTGGGTGCTGCAGCAGGAAATGACCCAAAACACACCAGCAAATCCACCTCTGAATGGCTGAAGAAAAACAAAATGAAGACTTTGGAGTGGCCTAGTCAAAGTCCTGACCTGAATCCTATTGAGATGTTGTGGCATGACCTTAAAATGGCGGTTCATGCTAGAAAACCCTCAAATAAAGCTGAATTACAACAATTCTGCAAAGATGAGTGGGCAAAAATTCCTCCAGAGCGCTGTAAAAGACTTGTTGCAAGTTATTGCAAACGCTTGATTGCAGTTATTGCTGCTAAGGGTGGCCCAACCAGTTATTAGGTTCAGGGGGCAATTTCTTTTTCCCACAGGGCCATGTAGGTTTTGAGTTATTTTTCTCACTAAATAATAAAAACCATCATTTAAAACTGCATTTTGTGTTCAATTATGTTATCTTTGACTAATAGTTAACGGTTTTTGATGAGCAGAAACATTTAAGTGTGACAAACATGCAAAAGAATCAGAAATCAGGAAGGGGGCAAATAGTTTTTCACACCACTGTAGATCCATGCACCATGCCAACATAATTTAGCAAATACAATAAAGAAAGAGAATTGGCTCTTGGGTGCATGGAAAAATAGAAAATTGCTTTATTTCACATATAATATAGGAATTAGCAAAAAAAAAAAAAACCCAAAAGAACAAAAAACAAACTACATTAAAACCCGATAAAAATAGAGATACAACTCTATCTGGGTGAGCTAACCATGGAAAACGGGGCTGCACTCCCCATAATCCAACCCGGTCTATGGGGACTGCAGCCCCATTTTCCATGGTTAGCTCACCCAGATGGAGTTGTATCTCTATTTTTATCGGGTTTTAATGTAGTTTGTTTTTTGTTCTTTTGGGGTTTTTTTTTTTTGCTAATTCCTATATTATATGTGAAATAAACCAATTTTCTATATTACCATGCACCCAAGAGCCAATATTAAATATATCTTATAGGAGACACACACAGTGATATTTGAGACGTGAAATAAAGTTTATTGGGTTTACAGAAAGTGTGCAATAATTGTTTAAATAAAATTAGGCAGGAGCATACATTTGGACACTGTTGTCATTTTATTGACTCCAAAACCTTTAGAACTAATTATTGGAACTCAAATTGGCTTGGTAAGCTCAGTGACCCCTGACCTACATACACAGGTGAATCCAATTATGAGAAAGAGTACTTAAGGGGGTCAATTGTAAGTTTCTCTCCTCTTTAAATTTTCTCTGAAGAGTAGCAACATGGGGGTCTCAAAACAACTCTCAAATGACCTGAAGACAAAGATTGTTCACCATCATGGTTTAGGGAAAGGATACAGAAAGCTGTCTCAGAGATTTCAGCTGTCTGTTTCCACAATTAAGAACATATGGAGGACCACAGGCTCAGTTCAAGTTAAAGTTTGAAGTGACACACCAAGAAAAATCTCGGATAAACAGAAGCGACAAATGGTGAAAACAGTCAGAGTCAACCCACAGACCAGCACCACAGACCTACAACATCATCTTGCTGCAGATGGAGTCACTGTGCATCGTTCAACCATTGGCGCACATTACACAAGGAGATGCTGTATGCGAGAGTGATGCAGAGGAAGCCCACAGCACAAACAGAGCCATTTGAGGTATGCTAAATCACATTTGGACAAGCCAGCTTCATTTTGGAATAAGGTGCTGTGGACAGATGAGTTATTTGGGCATAACAAGGGGCATTATGCATGGAGGAAAAAGAACACAGAATTCCAAGGAAAACACCTGCTACCTACACTAAAATATGATGGTGGTTCCATCATGCTGTGTGGCCAGTGCAGAGACTGGGAATGTTGTCAAAGTTGAAAGACGCATAGATTCCACTCAGTAGCAGCAGATTCTGGAGACCAATGTCCAGGAATCAGTGACAAAGATGAAGCTGTGCCGAGGCTGGATCTTTCAATAAGACAAAGGACCCTAAACACTGCTCAAAATCCACTAAGGCATTCATGCAGAGGAACAAGTACAACGTTCTGGAATGTCCATCTCAGTCCCCAGACCTGAATATAATTGAAAATCTGTGGTGTGGGTTAAAGAGAGCTGTCCATGCTCAGAAGCCATCAAACCTGAATGAACTAGAGATGTTTTGTAAAGAGGAATGGTCCAAATACCTTCAAGCAGAATCCAGACTCTCATTGGAACCTACAGGAAGCGTCTAGAGTCAGTCATTTCTGCAAAAGTAGGATCTAATAAATATTGAATTCATTTCTTTTTTGTGGTGCCCAAATGTATGCACCTGCCTTGTTTTGTTTAAAGGGAACCAGAGATGGGGACATGAAAAAGATGTTATACATACCTGGGGCTTCCTCCAGCCCCATAAGCTCTGATCGATCCCCGCCCCTCACCCTCGTTAACCCCAATTTACCCTGGGAAGTCATTCCCCCGACTCCAGCTATATAAATGAGTTCAGTGTGCATGCAGGTACGTTAACTGACGAAGGCGTGAACACGCCGAAACGCGTCTTGACGTTACCTGCACACAGTCACCCCATAGGAGATACCTGGTGTCCACTTTCCATCCGGACCCCCACTGCCGCTGGCTACTGCAACCTCAGGTTGTTACCGTGAGGGGACGCTTTTCTTCTGGGCTATATGCCAAACCAAATGCCTGCTCACTACATGTATCCAGTAAGTGCATTTTTATTGCGCAGTTTTTATTCTAATTAAAAGGTATGACACTACGGAGTGCTCCTCCCGTTTTGTTTTCTCTTCCAATTATATTAATAGCCTGCCATCTTACTATTTATTGAATATGTATTATACTGTCATTGTCATGTTGATGATATAGATATATAGATACCACGTTCTAGCAATTTTTTTCCAGTGGGCAATATCCCCACAAGTGCAGGTCAGGTATTATTCCCCATTGGCCTTATTAGTTGAGGGAGGGGCCACCCTCAACTCTTTTGAACTGCTGCTGATCTGAATATTCATCTGGGCGCAGGTATCGTGAACCATTTTAGATTTGCATTAAGCAGAGCTCTCACATCCTGAAAAAGCGCTTAATTCTTATATGGGCCCATAAAGATTGAAACATCAAGTCACACTGGGGCTTCCAAATTATTTTTTTGTCAGCACAGCAGCAGCCTGGCCACCCATTAGCTTTTGTGGGACGTGGCAGGGCACTCAAGCCAATGACCCTTACCTCTCGCCATGGATTTGAGGGGGTGTAACTGTTACCACCATTGTTTCCCCCAGTTTATTTATTGACTGTGGGGAATGGGGCAATGTTAGATTGGTGCTGGAGTTGAGGTATGCTGTGTATAGAGGTTGTAGGTGGGGCAGAGACTGCAAAGCATGATAAGACCTGAAGTAGCAGGGAGTAGCATGTGACCCTTGTAGTTTAGGACTCCCATGGGTAAGTATGGAGACATTTTTGAAAGGGGGGGAGGCATTGTTAGGTTAAATAAATAACTGAATAGGTTTTTAAATATTTTCCAATATATTCCTCAGTGCTACAGTCCAAATGAAACTCCAAATAGGTGGTCTCTGTAGTTACCCAGTGCTTAAAGAAAGACAGGTGACCACCACCAAATAAATATGCAAAAACTATGATTAGCTTAAAATCCAAAACCCATTTATTTCAATGCTGCGTCCAATTGCATAAAAAAGCTGAAATACTCACATTGAGTGCCCTTATGACAAGGAATTGTTTTCCTAACATATTTACTATGAAATTACAGTATTATAGCTGTGTAGTATTATTTCTGATTTCCTTCTTAGTGAAATAAAACGTACACATTTTAATGCATGTTTTGTTTGAGTTTAATGTCTTTCATAGTTGTCCCTTTTTTTTCAGTTTTCTAAAATTCAGTATGAAGAGCAAATCAGCAAAATCCTAATGGAAAAACAAGAACTGGCATGGAGAAACGTAGGTTCAGTTATGTATGCTTGCAACAGAATCCTTTAATATTAAAGCAGAACTCCAGGAAACAATCATAAAACATGTCAATACAATTCACTGAAAATCATGGAATGCTTGCTATGGGGTAGATTTAAATCTCTTGTCACCACGTGCGTTTTTAAAAACGCAAGGTCTTTTGAAAAAGAATGAAAATCGTGATGACTTGTACACACTGGTGCGATGCGTTTTTAAAAAAAACGCAAACGCAGTGCCTGCTGCGCTTTTTAACCGCAGCGCATGAAAAACGCATTAAAAATGCATGCGCTTGCGTTTTTGCCTGCGTTTTTCAGTAGTCAGTATCCCAGAAGACTCTGCAATCTCCTGATTCCTGTTGAAATGTAAACTAGAAAAAAAACAAAGGATTCTTTAGCCAATCAGCAATTACAAGAAAAACGCAAACGCACAAAAAACGCAGGCAAAAGCGCATGCGTTTTTAAAACTACAGGCACTTTAAAAACGCATGCGCTTGCGTTTTTGCCTGCGTTTTTCAGTGTGTACAGGCCCTTAGTCATTAACCCCCCTGGCGGTTTAATTCCCACGGCTGCGCGGCCGCGGTAGGTTTTTTTTCACCTTTTTTTTTTTGAGCATGTAGCTAGCCTAGCGCTAGCTACATGCTTCCCCCCTCCCTGCGGCATCCCCCCGTATGCTCCGATCGCCGGCGCCGCTTGCCCATAAGGAAATCCCGTTCTGATTTCCTTGAGGGCTTCCCCCATCGCTATGGCGACGAACGGAGTGACGTCATCGACGTCATGGATGTTGTGACGTCACAGGGAGTCCCGATTCACCCCATAACGCAGCCTGGCGGCGATTGGCCAGGCTGCGCAAGGGGTATGCGGGGGGGGGGGGGCCTGTATCCGCGGCGGGTAGCGGCGCATGGGCGGCGGCGATCAGACCAAACACGCAGCTAGCAAAGTGCTAGATGCGTGTTTGAAAAAAAATTATGTAAATCGGCCCAGCAGGGCCTGAGCGGCACCCTCCGGCGGCTTACCCCGTGTCACACATTACCAGAATCGACGTTAGTTGGTTTGATGACTGCATTCCTGCTCCTCAACTGAAACCGGAAAATACTTCACCTGTAATCACTGTGAGCCATTCACAGTGATCACAATAAAAAAAAAAAAAAAAAGAGCATTCTCATTGGTCAGATCAGTGTAAAACAATTGGAAGCCATGGTGAAAAAATTCTCAGATGCTTTATGCTGGGGCTTGTTTACCTCTGTAGTTTGCCACAATAACTGAAGATACAGGACATTTCCTCAAAAGCATCTTTGAATCCCCCACCAGTCAGCTATCCTATTGCTTTTCTGAACTTACCAATCAGAATTCTTCCTGATGAGGAGAAGACTGGCAATTTCAATAGACCAATAGGAAACTGCAGCAGGAGATTCAAAGATACTTTTGCCAGAGCTCCCTGTTAGTTTAGTATTGCAGAAGAGAGCCCCAGCATAAAAAAATCTTTGAAATTTAAACCTAGAATTCTTCTCATTGGTCTACTAATCTGCCTCCTCAGGAAGGAATCCCATTGTCCTCATTAGGTCTTCTTTCAATCTTAACTAAAGATACACTGATGGTCCCTCAACACATGGAATAATGTTGTGTAAAGATGGAAGTGTGTTATAACATGCTGACAAGTGACATGTCCTCATATAGGGAATAATGATGTGTAATGATGGAAGTGTGTTATAACATACTGACAAGTGACATGTCCTCATATAGGGAATAATGATGTGTAAAGATGGAAGTGTGTTATTGTATACTGACTAGTGACAAGTCCTCATATAGGGAATAATGATGTGTAATGATGGAAGTGTGTTATTGTATACTGACTAGTGACATGTCCTCATATAGGGAATAATGTTGTGTAATGATGGAAGTTTGTTATAACATACTGACAAGTGACATGTTCTCATATAGGGAATAGTGATGTGTAATGATGGAAGTGTGTTATTTCATACTGACAAGTGACATGTCCTCATATAGGGAATAATGATGTGTAATGATGGAAGTGTGTTATTGTATACTGACTAGTGACATGTCCTCATATAGGGAATAATGATGTGTAATGATGGAAGTGTGTTATTGTATACTGACTAGTGACATGTCCTCATATAGGGAATAATGATGTGTAATGATGGAAGTTTGTTATAACATACTGACAAGTGACATGTTCTCATATAGGGAATAGTGATGTGTAATGATGGAAGTGTGTTATTTCATACTGACAAGTGACATGTCCTCATATAGGGAATAATGATGTATAGTGATGGAAGTGTGTTATTGCATACTGACAAGTGACATGTCCTCATATAGGGAATAATGATGTATAGTGATGGAAGTGTGTTATTGCATACTGACAAGTGACATGTTCTCATATAAGGATGGTTTCTCCCTTCACATGTGTTACATTTTAATGAATACAAAAAAAAATGTACACACTTACAGTATTAATTTCACATTTCTCCCATTCACCAAAGAGGCAGGGTTTTGCTGGCAAATCCATTTAGCAATCATGTCAGCCTCAACCATTCTACAAGGACATAATTAATTTGTTTGGGATCATTTCTGTGACCTAATTAAACAAGGCACCATTCATTAATTGAAATAAAACCACATTTGTTTTACAACAAGTAATTAACTGAAATCTTGTAATTAAGGGACATGTAATTGACCAAAGCTGATAAAGGTTTGCCTTGTCATCTTGCACAATATGTTACTGTTTCCATCCATGGGCTAATGTTGTGCCATATAGGATCACAATACTTTATGGCTTTTGTATTTAGCAGAGCATTATGCTAAAAGTGAACCCAAGGTGAAAATAAACTGATGAGGCAAACAATTATATTTATCCTCCTACTCGTAAAAATTACTTTTTTAAGTATCCCAGGATTTTTTAAAGGAAACATCAATCAGTCTATGCTCCCCTATGATATATTTACCTTCCAGCCCCTTGCAGCCGACTGTTTTGATGCTGTTGTGGCTGCCAGGGCATGGATTTCAGCTCACTGACGCCGCGTATTCTTGCCACTATTGTCGCTTCCGCCGATCTCGTTTCTATATCCCTGCTACAGCTCACTCACCCTGCTGTCTCTATAATGGCAGAGCCCTGTGAGCCAGTCAGGAGCCGCTTTCATTGGCTCCTGACCCTGTCTATCAATGTAAGCAACTCCCATTGGCCTACATTGATAGGGTCAGGAGCCAATGAAAGCAGCTCCTGACCAGCTCACAGAACTCTGCTGTCATAGAGAAGTCAGAGTGGGTGGACCTGATGTTCCCGGCGTGTGGCGTGGATGGCGGTTGCAGCGGGTATGTGCGGCGATTCATGGCTATTCCGCAGTTTATGGTACCAGCGGTCTCTGATCCTCAAGGGGGCAGAGACTGCTGGCATTTTAGTGGTTAAAGGACCACTGTTGCGGAAATTATACACATATAAATTGTACATTTTTCACAGAGTAAAAAAAGGCAACAGTTTTAGCGTACCAACCTGCATGGCCATGGTAGGAGATGCCAAAATTAAAGGACAACTGAAGGGAGAGGTATATGGAGGCTGCCATATTTATTTCCTTTTAAACAATACTAGTTGCTTGGCAGCCTTGCTGGTCTATTTGGCTCCAGTAGTGTCTAAACAACATCAGAAACAAGCATGCAGCTAATCTTGTCAGATCTGACAATAATGTCAGAAGCACCTGATCTGCTGCATGGTTGTTCGGGGTCTATTGTTGAAAGTATTAGAGAGACAGGACCAGCAGGATAGCCAGGCAACTGGTATTGCTTAAAAGGAAATCAATATGGCAGCCACCAACACGTGAATTAGTTGGAAGGGGAGTTATTTGTGTATCAATATGGTGACCCCCCCTAGAATAGGTGGAATATGTAGCATTGTAATAGTGGCCTACCCACATTTGTTTTATACCAGGACTGCCATGCATGTGGTTTTCAGTCAAAATGCATATACATGGGTTGTAACTCATTAAAGGGAACCCAAGGTGAGAGTAATATGGAGGCTGCCATATTTATTTCCAGGCCTGGCAGCCCTGTTGATTTTATGGCATAAGTAGTTTTTAAGTCAAAACCCTGAAAAAGCATATGGCTAATCCAGTAAGAAAGAGTCAGCTGAGTCAGAGTACCTGATCTACTGCATGCTTGTTCAGGGTCTATGGCTAAAAGTATTAGCGGCAGAGGATCAGGAGGACTGCCAGGCAACTGCTATTGTTTAAAAAAGAACATAAATATGGCAGCCTCCATATCCCTCTCACCTCGGGTTCCCTTTAAAGGGAAGGTTCAGGGAGGGTGGGTAAAAAATAAAAATCAATTTCCACTTACCTGGGGCTTCCTCCAGCCCGTGGCAGGCAGGAGGTGCCCTCGCCGCAGGCTCCCGGAGACTGCGCCTGCGCAGTAGAGCCCGGAGGACGTCTGATGACGTCAGCGCGCCGGCGTGGGACGCAGAAGTTCCGGGCCTTGGAGCGCAGAAGAGCCCGACCTGGCAGCCGGCCTGGCCAGGTCGGGTCGGCCACCGGGAGCCTGCGGAGCGGCGGCGAGGGCACCTCCTGCCTGCCACGGGCTGGAGGAAGCCCCAGGTAAGTGGAAATTGATTTTTATTTTTTACCCACCCTCCCTGAACCTTCCCTTTGAGTAATTAAACACTAGGGATCTCTTAACCCTCGAGTTAAGGCCCCCATAAGATTCCATAAGATTCTCTTTGTCATGGAGCATCACATAATAATACTGTTGGTAAAAGAGAATACTGTAGGTATATATTAGGTGCGCACTAATGATTCCAAAGTGTAAAACACCTGTGTCCAGACCAGGGTTACTGCAAAGAAAAAAAAAAAAAAACATTATTCAAAAAGTTAGAAACACTAACCCACAGACACATCCCAGGTTAACGTAAAGCCGGGTTAGTAAGTCACATCCCTAACAGTACCCTCCCTGGTACTGCCTTTCTCAACTGACGTAGCTTGGATCCCCTAACCAAAATAAGTTTCCCCTCTATTAAGCACACTGCCCGTAAGGGAGACTATATGAAGAAGAAGATGGTCATGCTCTAGTCTCCATTGCCTGGTTAAACACCTGGGGCAAGAGAGGCCAGGGTCCGATTCTCCCTCAACTAGGAGAGCCACCCAAACCATTGTACAAACATTAATAGTATTGCTGTAGGGATTCAGAGTGCAGTAGATAGCTATCGCATTCAAAAGTAAATAAGCAACTTGTCATCCCATTGTATATACTGCCTCCACACCATAAAGTATACTACACGAAATCATAAGCCTAGTATGCTGTAGACTTACTGTAGGAAATTCAACTGTAGCCAAACATTGTTTTTGCCCCCAATAGACCACATACCCCCCCCCCCTCCTTGTTCTCCCACCAACTGGGCCTAACACGTTTGCTTCTGTCTGTGTGAACTTCAGAGTGCATGAATATGTGTAGTGTAAATAGACATATTACTGATAGCTACCATAGGTGGCCCAGTATAGGTTAGCCAGTCATAGGTGGCCCAGTATAGATTAGCCAACCATATGCGCCACAGTATAGGTATCCCCAGTATAGGTTAGCCAGCCATAGGTGCCTCAGTATAGGTTAGCCAGCCATGGGTGCCCCAGTATAGGTTAGCCAGCCATGGGTGCCCCAGTATAGTTTAGCCAGCCATAAGTGCCCACAGTATAAGTTAGCTACCGTGTTTCCCCGAAAGTAAGACCTACTCTTAAAGTAAGCCCTAGCAGATATCGAGCAGCATGCTCCAAATATAAGCCCCCCCCCTAAAATAAGCCCTAGTGGCAGGGGAAGTCCCATCCCTCTCAAGACCCCCTCCCCAATGCCGCTTAACCTCCTGCCGGCCCCCTCCTCCTGAAAGTCAGATCCCCGTGCTTATAGTTAGACCCCCGGAGGCATAATTCAAACCGTGGATCAGCTGTGAACTGCGGTGAAGGCAGCTACAGTTTCACTGTTACAGCGCCTCTGCTCAGTTAAGGACTGCAGACTAGGTATAATGCATTTGCACTTCTTATTGGCTGACTGGCAGTCTGCGGACTATATATAAGTGGCAGAGTCCTGTCTGGGAATGAGCAATCCTTTTGTATTTGGTAAGTTGAAGGCACGGTGGGGGTGAGTTCATGGTGGTGGCAGCTCCGGGGCTCACCTGCACTCCCCTGTTGTGTTACATGCTGATTTGGAGGTCCCGCGCAGTGGCAGTGCTCGGGGCCCCCGCCTGTCATGTGCACTAGTGTTTGCATACACATAGTGTTACCTGGGAAGGAGAGTTCTGTTACTATGCGCTGGGGGGAGGGCTGATGAATCGCCACATGATGGAACATTACAGAGTAAGGTGGGAGTGGTGGACAACAATGGCACATACACAGGAAAATAAAAGTGTGTTCTGTGTGTTTTTTAGAGCTTGTTTAGTAAAAAGAAGAACAATACAAAACTGTAAACCATGTGTATCATTTCTTTTCTTTGAACTAATGGTATAAATAGTGGTAATAACAATTATAGTAATAATAATACAGTAATTTAAAAAAATCCTCTGCACATAAAGCAACATACACCATTTAAATTTATGCTTTTATGTTTGAATAGGAATCCCTATCAAGTAAGGAAGAAATCCTTGAAAAGCGACACCAAGATGCTTTGGCTGCTTTAAAGAAGCAGGTGGGAAAAATGTAATGATGCTATTTCCTTTATGATTCATATTTCTTCAGCATTTAATGAAATGTTAGCATAAAGACACAGGCAGTCTCAAAATAGAAAGTATAGAAAGTATTTTGAGTTTAATTCCACTTTAAATATACAGCTATTAAAAAGTGTATGATGCTAAGTATTTTTTCTCTTATAATCTTGCATCTTCTTGGAAATGCTCTGATATGTATTTGTAAAGCATATTTGCCTTCTAATTCATTCCGTGTTATGCTTGTGTTTATTAATTGCAGCTCCTATCTGCAGTATCTGTCTACAGATTCTTGTTTTTTCTAAAGAGAAACCACTTTTTGCTTCACTCGTCTGGAACAAACCCTTATTAACAGACTGGTGGTCAAACCTGTCTGTCTCCAAGGTGGTCTCTGCCCATGGTGTCAATTTAATTAAATAATTACTTACCAGTTCACAAAGGCACTGGTTACACATTTTGAGTTAGAAGCTGACTAACCAGTTTATTTTACTTTATTGTGAGAGGAGAATAAAAACATACATAGTGAATGATCACACATCCTTCATGCCTGGTACACACTATGCAATTTCTCGTCAAATTAACAGTCAAATCGATCATTTCCAACAGGTCCGATCTGATTTCCTATATTTTTTTTTATTGATTTTCCGCCCACTTTTATACAAAATGGATTCCAAAAAACTATTGGAAATCAGATTGCTTTTTTGGCATACTATAGGAATTTATATAATTTGGAAGTAAGTAATGATAAATTTAAGCCAATGGCATTTCTGGATAAAGTAACTCTACCAATTTTGACTAAAGAAGATCAGGAGGAACTGGGGGGAACCAATTAAAAAAGAAGAATTTTTAGAAGTAGCCCAAAAACTAATAAACAATAAAAGCCCAGGCTTAGATGGTTATACGGGCAAATTCTATAAAAAGTTTGCGGCAGTATTAGCAGACCCTTTTTGTACAATGGTCAATGGAACATTAGATAAAACAACCTTTTCGGACCCCTCGAATAAAGCTATAATAACTGTAATCCCCAAAGAACAAAAAGACACTAGTTACTTACGGTAACGTCTTTTCCGGGAGTCGGAAGGACAGCAACCCAGATGAGAGATGATCCCTTCCATTCACTGCTGGACAGGAAAAGGTTAAAAAACATACAGCACCAATAGAACGTATATAAGGATACTCCATCTTACCCTAATCAGTAATAACAGAGATGACCACAGAATGCTTAATTTATACCCTAATACTAATATCCTACAAATGGGTGGGTAGTTTGGGTGCTGTCCTTCCGACTCCCGGAAAAGACGTTACCGTAAGTAACTAGTGTCTTTCCCAGGGTCGTCTCCAGGACAGCAACCCAGATGAGATACAGAGATTACCGTATCAGGGAGGGACAACGGCTTGCAATACCCTTCTACCAAATGAGAGATCTGAACTTGCTGACACATCTAACCTATAATGCTTTACAAAAGTATTTTTACTTGACCAGGTGGCTGCTCTACAGATCTGGTCAATAGAAACACCAGCTTTCTCTGCCCAAGAGGCAGAAACTGACCGTGTAGAATGAGCTTTCAATAAGGACGGAACCTGAAGACCCTTGACCTGATATGACATGGAAATGCATCGTCTTATCCATCTAGAAATGGATGCTTTTGATGCCTGCTTACCCCTGTTTGGACCTGAACACAGTACAAATAAGGCTTTAGTCTTTCTCCATGCTTTAGTCATCTCCAGATACTGAAGTACACAACGTCTAATGTCTAAACAATGCAACTGTCTTTCCTTTTCATTACTTGGATTATCACAGAAAGATGGTAAGTATACCTCCTGACTTCGATGAAACCGGGAACATACTTTAGGAATAAAGGCAGGATCTAAACGGAGTGTAATTCTGTCATCAGCAATTATTAAATAGGGTTCTGATATGGACAAGGCTTGAATTTCTCCCACCCTCCTGGCAGAGGAAATAGCCAGTAAAAAAACAGTCTTTATTGTTAGAACCTTTTCTGAAATTTCATCAATTGGTTCAAAGGGGGGTTCCATTAAAGTTTGCAGAACCATGCTTAAATCCCAAGGAGGGACAAATGTCTTTACAAGTGGTCTAATCCTCTGAATGGCCTTGAAGAATCTAATGAAGAACTCTTCCTCCGCCAGTTTTCTTTGTAGAAAAACACTAAGGGCTTGTTTCCACTGTTGCGACGCGATTTCGCCGGCATTCCGACGCTTGTAAAAACGCATGCGGATGCGTTTCCACATGCGTTTTTACCCGCGATTTCGCGTGCGATTTCGCATGGCAGGGTGCCATGCGAAATTAACCATGACACTGCCAGGGCAAAATAAAATAGAAAAAGGTGCGAAATCGCGGGTAAAAACGCATGTAACAAACGCATGCGTTTTTACTATTAAATACATTAGCGGCGATTCGCATGCATTCCACTCGCAGGCGAATTCGTTGGCTCTTTTGTGCGTTTTTTTACCGCTGAAAAAAACGCACCTCAACAACGCTACAGTGGAAACAGGCCCATCCACTTGCATTACATGTGCGAATCCGCATGCATTGGACGCATGCGGATTCGCGATAGTGGAAACGAGCCCTAAGAGCTGATGTTTGCACTTTCAGTGTACTTGCACTCAATCCCTTCTTTAGTCCAGCCTGAAGAAACTCTAAAACAGAAAGGGACTGCTGTCTGTCCATCCTATTTTCCTTACACCAAGAACAATAAACTCTCCAAACTTTCTCGTAGATCTTCCTGGTCACTAATTTCCTGCTTTGAAGAAGTGTGTCTGATAAGTCTCTTGAGAACCCCTTACCTCTGAGAAGTTCCCATTCAGTTTCCACGCTGCTAGGTGCAGCATGTTTACCTGCGGATGACATACCGGTCCCTGCGTCAACAGATCCGGCCTGATTGGGAGTATAAATGGATCCGCTACAGCAAGCTTTTTCAGTAGAGAAAACCAGGGTCTCTTTGGCCAGAATGGGGCTATCACAACTGCCAGAGCCTTGTCCCGGATAATCTTCCTGAGTGTCCTGGAAATGAGACTGAAGGGAGGAAAGGCATAGAGAAGAGGATACTCCCACTTTTGAGAAAACGCGTCCACTGCCCACGGTTTCTCGAGGGGACACAGAGAGCAAAACATTTGACATTTCGCATTCTGTTTCGTTGCAAATAAGTCTATTGACGGATGCCCCCACTTGCCTACTAACTCCAGAAAGATCTCTTGATTCATGGACCACTCGTCCTGACTCAACTGTGACCTGCTCAGATAGTCTGCCAACTTATTTAAAGTCCCCTTTAAGTGAACAGCCCTTAAGGAGATCAACTTTTTCTCGGCCCACAGAAGGATTCTTTCCGCCTGTAAAGAGAAGGACCTGCTCCTTGTACCCCCCTGATGATTCAGGTGGGCTACTACCGTATTGTTGTCTGACCTTATTAGCACATGGTGACCCATAATGTCTGCCTGAAAATGCAACAAGGCTCTTCTTACTGCCTCCAACTCTCTGAGATTGGAGTGTCTCCTCCCCATAGTCCTGCTCCAAGCTCCCTGCACTGGGTTTCCGTCCATGTGGGCCCCCCACCCCCACATGCTCGCATCCGTGGTAATCACTCTTTGAACAGGGAAGTCCCATAGCCTGCCTTCTGAAAGATGAATCTTGTCTGTCCACCATAGCACAGAGGTCTTTACATAATGCGGGATCAACACCCTTTTGTCTAAAGAGAGCAATTTCTTGTTCCAAACCTGTAGGATCCAGTGTTGGAGATGTCGTGTATGCAGTTGGCCCCACTGGACAGCCGGGAAGGAGGATGTCATAAGACCGAGTAAGGACATAGCTCCCCTTATAGAGATGGAAGAAGCCTCCTGGAAGGAAAACACATTTGTAAGAAGCAGTTCCTGTTTCTGTAAAGGCAAATAAACCCTCTGTTCAATAGTGTTCAACTGAAATCCCCAAAAAAATCATAGACTGGGATGGCAGTATAGAAGATTTTTTCCAGTTAATGACCCCGCCCAGGGATTGCAGAACGCTCACTGAGGTCTGAATCATAAGGGATACCGACATAGGGGAGTTACCCCAAAAGAACAGGTCATCAAGGTAGCTGATAACTTGAACCTCGGAAAGTCTTAAGTGCGCTAACACTTCTGACATTGTCTTAGTAAAGAGCCAAGGTGCTGAGGACAACCCAAATGGCAAGGCCGTGAATTGATAATGTCTTACCTCCCCTGACTGATGAACCGCAAACCTCAGGAAAGCTTGTGACTCTGGGTGTATTGGTAGATGAAGGTAAGCGTCCTGAAGGTCCAGTGAGGCCATGAAGGAGCCCTCCTGCAAAAGACTTAGGACCGACTGGATGTTGTCCATTTTGAATTTTCGATATTTGATTGATCTGTTGAGAATCTTCAAGTTCAGAATTAGTCTGAAATCTCCCTGATGTTTCTGAACTAGGAACACTGGAGAATAAAACCCTCTTTTCTCTTGACATAATGGAACTATTCTTATCACCTGTTTGTTGAATAAATCTGTTACTGCCCTGTCTAGAGCTGAGGACATCACTGGCGACACTGGAGGTGGGGTCACAAAATATCTTAGCGGGGGATTTTCTGTAAACTCTAACCTGTAACCCTCCCATTGTTTTTTAGGTTGGTTAGAGGTGTTGGGGAGAAAGGAAGATTTTCCCTTCTGCTCTTTTTGGGACCTCCACTGCCTTCTACCTGACCGAAAATTGGAATCGGGGCCTCTGGAGGAACGAAAGGAGTGTTTAAATTTAAACACACGCTTTTTCTCAGGAAAATTCTTTTTAGAATCGGCTGACCTTTCCAACGTTTCCGTTAATTTGGAACCAAATAGAAAGGTACCTTCACAGGGAATACCACATAACTTTACTTTGGAGGACATATCACCATCCCAAGTTCTCACCCAAATACCATTTCTAGCTGAATTGGCAAGAGCCGATGTTCTGGCTGTATGCCTAACTGATTCATCGGCTGCATCACATAAATAATTTATACAGTGAAAAATGTTAGGAAAGGATTTCAACATAACCTCTCTGGCCGTACCCCCTGCAATATGAGCCTCCATTTGCTTGAGCCAAACTTTAAGAGCTCTATAAAAGGCAGTAGCTGCAATAGTAGGTTTGAACAATAAGGTAGAGGATTCCCATGTGCGCCTTAGAAGGTTGTCAACCTTCTTATCTAATGGATCTTTTAGAACTCCAAAATCTTCAAACTGTAGTGCAGTCTTTCTAGATATTTTAGATAAGGAAGGATCTAACTTTGGCACGGGACCCCAATTCTTTTGATCGTCCGTTTTATAGGGAAAACGCTTATTCAAAGCTCTAGGCCAAAAAGCTCTTTTTTCAGGAACTTCCCACTCTTTTTTAATCATATCTTTCAATGTAGAATGGACGGGAATTACATTTGTATGTTTATCTGCTAAACTTTGATACATCTTGTCTAGGGCAGAAAGCGACTTTTCCTCCTCTTTTATATCCATGGTCGCATACATAGCACTTAATAATTCTTCCATATGATCCGTAGAGAACGCAAATTTTGGGGATTTCGTATTTTCAGCCACGGGCACTGTCTCTTCCTCTGAGTCAGACATTTCCTCAAGAGAAGAGATTTCACCCTCAGACAGCTCAACTTCTGAATCACCTCCACTGCGCCTCCTTTTAGATACTTGCGCCAAATGCCTGTCGGTCAAGCCAAGAGGGACAGACTCCCCCGGGGAAGGAGGGGGCAATCTAGAAGGAGACGATGGCGCAATAGATGCCGCGGGGAAAGAGCCGGGCACCGCGGAGGATGTGGAAGCCATATTTGAGGAACCTATTAACGATTGAAAGGTGGAGGCTATCTCTGATTTCATCCATCCTAGTAAATCATTGAACACCGCAGGAGACTCTTCTTTAACAACCTCCTGGGTACAACCCTTAGGGCCTTTTTCCACTAGCCTGCGATTTGTGATTTGCTTCTGATCGCAAATCGCAAGGTACATTAAACTAATGGAAACTGCAGCAGCAATTTCCATTAGTGCGATCCGATTGCGATGCGATTTTGGTCACAGCGCAATCGTCGTCCTGCCGCATTTTGTATGCAATTGAGCTGGACTATAATGAGTATAGTAGCTCAATCGCAATCGCATGGTGGAAATTGAAACGCGATTGCGATCGCGATCGGAATCGCGATCGCAATCGCGATCACATTTCATAGTGGAAAAGAGCCCTTACAGATAGGCCTTGAAGTATCAGCAGGAATCTTGACACCACAAAAAACACATTTGGATTTAGTTTTAGAGGCAGAGGGAGCAGATTGGCGGGAGGAAGATCCCTGAGTATCCTTCTTGGGATCCTTCCCCTTTGCAGACTTCACAGTCTTTAACTGAAAAAAAGGGGAAGAATCTATCAGAAAAAAACCCCAATGTGCCAACCTAACATTAGCCCCATAGAAGCCTCACATACCACAGACCCAGCAGGGGTAGGAGCATCAGCTGTAGCGGCAGCAGCAGCCTCCTGACCTGCCTCTGTCGACTCCATCATGCACAATGATCGACAGGGCAGGCAGGCTTTTAAAACCAGTAAAAGTGTCCGTACAATACCTTCCGTTGGACACTTGCCCCCCAAACATCAGTTCCCCTGTGCTAACTATCACCCTTCAGCGCTTCCCAGCCAGCGCTGAAGGAGTTACCTGCACCTCGCAGCACCGGAAAGTAACGCCGACTCCACTTCCGGTCCGCGCTGAGCCGAGTCCTGACGTCACTTCCTAGTCACCTGACTAGGCAGCAACCAATCACCATCGTCCGGCTTCAGGTGCGCGCGCACATCCTCTTCAAAACCGCAGACAGAACTCGGCTTCTGTAATCTCCGGCAGCCATCCCTCCGCGCTGACTCCCTCTGACCAGCCGCATACAAGGGAGGAATGGACTACCCAGGACCCTGCCGCCCGGCATCAGCCCTTCAGACCGCTTCGGCAGCAGCCTTATATCTTTAATAAATATAGACGTCAAAATATACGCCGAAATATTGTCAAACAGACTAAACAAGAAAATAGATCTGTTGTTAGGGAAACAACAAATTGGCTTCAAAAAGGGCAGAAATATAAAGGATAATATATACACGGTAATAAATTTTATATATCATAGTAGGAAAAGGGGGGGAGAGGCGGCCCTGCTTGCCCTCGATGCAGAAAAAGCATTCGATAGGGTATCCAGAGAATTTTTATATGCAACAATGGAAAAATTTGGATTGGGGGAAAATTTTATTGGAAGGATTAAAAAACTGTACTCAAACCAATGCGCTTGCATAAATGTGAATGGCTTCTACTCAGAATTTTTTAGTCTGACAAACGGGGTCAGGCAGGGCTGCCCTCTCTCCCCTAGTTTATTTAATATGGTATTGGAGACCTTTATACAGACTATACAGGCAGATGCAGACATTAAAGGCTTAAAGATAGGGAAGGAAGAGATTAAAATTTGTGCGTACGCAGATGATGTAATTTTGACGTTAACAAAACCAGAAAAGTCAATAGGGAGAATACTGAACCTCGCCAGTATGTTTGGGAGATACTCAAATTATAAAATAAATATAACCAAAACGATGGCCCTTAACCTGGGCTGCAGCAAGGAGACTAAAGAAATAATAAGACGGAAGCATAAAATACTGTGGAACAACGATCATATTAAATATCTAGGGGTAAACATATGTAGTAATTTGCAGCGCCTTTTCGTTAGCAACTTCGGTAAGGAATTGGAATCTTGCACTAATATATTGAAACAGTGGGAGCTACGGTGTTTTAATAGTCTGGGGAGAATAAATGTAATAAAAATGAACCTGTTGCCAAGAGTACTCTTAAAATTACAAAATATCCCAGTAGAAATACACCAGAATTGGTTCGCTGCAGTGCATAACATCTTTTCAAAGTATGTCTGGAGAAATAAAAGGGCGAGAATTGGCTATAAAAAAATTACTAGGGATAAAAAACAGGGGGGTCTGGCGGCGCCTGATCTATCAAGGTACTATCAAGCTACCCTGTTAGGGAGAATGTTAGAGTGGAGGCAAGGCTCCCCAAATAAAATTTTGGTTAGGATGGAATATGGAAGTGTGGACATGCAAGGGGCTCTGTCCTGGGATAAAAAAAGAATTGAAAAGGCAATGAGGAGGTCGGATCACCCCTTTATTACCCCTACCTTAAAAGCTATTCTAGACTATATGAAAAAACAGGACTCGGGCACATCCCCATTAAGGCTAATCTTGAATAATCCAGATTTTATCCCTGCAAAGGAACGGGGCTGGTTAAAAAAGAACAAACTAGATGAGGACTTAAGGGTAATAGACACGATACAGGATATAGCTCCTGGGACTGTTTTTGGGGGATTACAGCTACAAAGTTATCTTGCAGGATTGAGAAAAAAAGGAGGGATCAATAAGATGCACCCTAAATAAACTAGAGGAACATTTTAAAAAGAAGGCTGTTCCTGAGAATTTGCTGTCCTGGCTGTACGACCACCTGGGGATAAGAGGGAATGATCAGATTATAAACCTATATAGAGAAAAATGGGGAAAAGAATCCGGTGAGATAATAGAAGAATCTACATGGGAGAATATTATAGCAAACACTTGGGTACCCAGAAACACTAGTATTCAATTATTACAATTTAAGATAGCCTCAAGGTGGTATCTCACCCCCGAAAAATTGTACCAGATGAATCTTAAAGACAACAAACAATGTTGGAGATGTGGGGTGGGGGTGGGGAACTTAGTACATATGATATGGCAGTGTCCAATATTACAACGTTTTTGGAAAGAAATTGAACAATTCATTCAAGATTACATAGCCCGGGTGCCCGTACAGATACCATGGTGGCAATTTTCGGGTACAGCCAAACAGGTGAAAGTAAAAATATTGCACTTCTACTCTATATGCTCTCTTTGGCGGCAAAAGTAATTATAGTGAGAGATTGGAAAACCTCACACAAACCCTTTATAAAAGAGTGGGTAAGGCAAACATCACACTTATTGCGGATGGAGTCGGGCGAGGAGGGAACAGCAGAGTGGGGCCTGGAAAATAAGTTCCAGATACCCGGTGAGATATGGGAATCAGCAATAGAGAAATACAAAGAGAAAATAAAGTAAGTTATTTGATTGGGAAGAGAAGCAATAAGTGTATAGGACAGGGAAAGTGAGGAGGTGCGGGGTTGCGACTGGGGATAAAGATAGAGGACGAGGTGTGAAACCAAACTAGGGGGGTGACGAGTTGGTGTTGAATTTTTCTTTTTGAGGAGAAGACGGGTGCAAGGAAATGAATGGAGGGTATGGGTGGTAAGCTTGAGGAGAGGAAGATGGATGGGAATGAATGGGGGGTGCATGAGAGACAAGTAGGATGATTGAACTTGGCGTACATATTGTATATTTTAGATTCTGGTTCTTTCTATTCTCTGTTTTTGTTTAGTTTCTGTATTAAGACTGAACCCTGATGTACTTTATCTTAGCTTTTTTTTCTTTTTTGGATATGACTATATTAACCACTTGAGGACCTAGGGCTTTCTACCCCTTAAGGACCGGCCACTTTTTTTCCATTCAGACCACTGCAGCTTTCACGGTTTATTGCTCGCTCATACAACCTACCACCTAAATGAATTTTGGCTCCTTTTCTTGTCACTAATAAAGCTTTCTTTTGGTGCTATTTGATTGCTCCTGCGATTTTTACTTTTTATTATATTCATCAAAAAAGACATGAATTTTGGCAAAAAAATGATTTTTTTAACTTTCTGTGCTGACATTTTTCAAATAAAATAAAATTTCTGTATACATGCAGCGCGAAAAATGTGGACAAACATGTTTTTGATTAAAAAAAAACCCATTCAGTGTATATTTATTTGTTTGGGTAAAAGTTATAGCGTTTACAAACTATGGTGCATAAAGTGAATTTTCCCATTTTCAAGCATCTCTGACTTTTCTGACCCCCTGTCATGTTTCATGAGGGGCTAGAATTCCAGGATAGTATAAATAACCTCCAAATGACCCCATTTTGGAAAGAAGACATCCCAAAGTATTCACTGAGAGGCATGGTGAGTTCATAGAAGATATTATTTTTTGTCACAAGTAAGCGGAAAATGACACTTTGTGAGAAAAAAAAAAAAAAGTTTCCATTTCTTCTAACTTGCGACAAAAAAAAAAATGAAATCTGCCACGGACTCACCATGCCCCTCTCTGAATACCTGGAAGGGTCTACTTTCCAAAATGGGGTCATTTGTGGGGTGTGTTTACTGTCCTGACATTTTGGGGGGTGCTAAATTGTAAGCACCCCTGTAAAGCCTAAAGGTGCTCATTGGACTTTGGACCCCTTAGCGCAGTTAGGCTGCAAAAAAGTGCCACACATGTGGTATTGCCGTACTCAGGAGAAGTAGTATAATGTGTTTTGGGGTGTATTTTTACACATACCCATGCTGGGTGGGAGAAATATCTCTGTAAATGACAATTTGTTAAATTTTTTTACACACAATTGTCCATTTATAGAGATCTTTCTCCCACTCAGCATGGGTATGTGTAAAAATACACCACAAAACACATTATACTACTTCTCCTGAGTACGGCGATACCACATGTGTGGCACTTTTTTGCACCCTAACTGCGCTAAAGGGCCCAAAGTCCAATGAGTACCTTTAGGATTTCACAGGTCATTTTGAGAAATTTCGTTTCAAGACTACTCCTTACGGTTTAGGGCCCCTAAAATGCCAGGGCAGTATAGGAACCCCACAAATGACCCCATTTTAGAAAGAAGACACCCCAAGGTATTCCGTTAGGAGTATGGTGAGTTCATAGAAGATTTTATTTTTTGTCAAAAGTTAGCGGAAAATGACACTTTGTGAAAAAACACAATTAAAATCAATTTCCGCTAACTTTTGACAAAAAATAAAATCTTCTATGAACTCACCATACTCCTAACGGAATACCTTGGGGTGTCTTCTTTCTAAAATGGGGTCATTTGTGGGGTTCCTATACTGCCCTGGCATTTTAGGGGCCCTAAACCGTGAGGAGTAGTCTTGAAACGAAATTTCTCAAAATGACCTGTGAAATCCTAAAGGTACTCATTGGACTTTGGGCCCTTTAGCGCAGTTAGGGTGCAAAAAAGTGCCACACATGTGGTATCGCCATACTCGGGAGAAGTAGTACAATGTGTTTTGGGGTGTATTTTTACACATACCCATGCTGGGTGGGAGAAATACCTCTGTAAATGGACAATTGTGTGTAAAAAAATCAAAAGATTGTCATTTACAGAGGTATTTCTCCCACCCAGCATGGGTATGTGTAAAAATACACCCCAAAACACATTGTACTACTTCTCCCGAGTACGGCGATACCACATGTGTGGCACTTTTTTGCACCCTAACTGCACTAAGGGGCCCAAAGTCCAATGAGTACCTTTAGGATTTCACAGGTCATTTTTGTTTCAAGACTACTCCTCACGGTTTAGGGCCCCTAAAATGCCAGGGCAGTATAGGAACCCCACTAATGACCCCATTTTAGAAAGAAGACACCCCAAGGTATTCCGTTAGGAGTATGGTGAGTTCATAGAAGTTTTTATTTTTTTGTCACAAGTTAGCGGAAATTGATTTTCATAGTTTTTTTTCACAAAGTGTCATTTTCCGCTAACTTGTGACAAAAAATAAAATTTTCTATGAACTCACCATACTCCGTACGGAATACCTTTGGGTGTCTTCTTTCTAGAATGGGGTCATTTGTGGGGTTCCTATACTGCCCTGGCATTTTAGGGGCCCTAAACCGTGAGGAGAAGTCTTGAAACCAAATGTCGCAAAATGACCTGTGAAATCCTAAAGGTACTCATTGGACTTTGGGCCCCTTAGCGTACTTAGGGTGTAAAAAAGTGCCACACGTGGTACCGCCGTACTCAGGAGAAGTAGTATAATGCGTTTTGGGGTGTATTTTTACACATACCCATGCTAAGTGGGAGAAATATCTCTGTAAATGACAATTGTTTGATTTTTTTACACACAATTGTCCATTTACATAGAAATTTCTCCCACCCAGCATGGGTATGTGTAAAAATACACCCCAAAACACATTATACTACTTTTCCTGAGTACGGCGGTACCACATGTGTGACACTTTTTTGCAGCCTAGGTGCGCTAAGGGGCCCAACGTCCTATTCACAGGTCATTTTGAAGCATTTGTTTTCTAGACTACTCCTCGCGGTTTAGGGCCCCTAAAATGCCAGGGCAGTATAGGAACCCCACAAGTGACCCCATTTTAGAAAGAAGACACCCCAAGGTATTCCGTTAGGTGTATGGCGAGTTCATAGAAGATTTTATTTTTTGTCACAAGTTAGTGAAAAATGACACTTTGTGAAAAAAAACCAATAAAAATTAATTTCCGCTAACTTTTGACAAAAAATAAAATCTTCCATGAACTCGTCATACACCTAACAGAATACCTTGGGGTGTCTTTGTTTCTAAAATGGGGTCACTTGTGGGGTTCCTATACCGCCCTGGCATTTTACAGGCCCAAAACCGTGAGTAGTCTGGAAACCAAATGTCTCAAAATGACTGTTCAGGGGTATAAGCATCTGCAAATTTTGATGACAGGTGGTCTATGAGGGGGCGAATTTTGTGTAACCGGTCATAAGCAGGGTGGCCTTTTAGATGACAGGTTGTATTGGGCCTGATCTGATGGATAGGAGTGCTAGGGGGGTGACAGGAGGTGATTGATGGGTGTCTCAGAGGGTGGTTAGAGGGGAAAATAGATGCAATCAATGCACTGGGGAGGTGATCGGAAGGGGGTCTGAGGGGGATCTGAGGGTTTGGCCGAGTGATCAGGAGCCCACACGGGGCAAATTGGGGCCTGATCTGATGGGTAGGTGTGCTAGGGGGTGACAGGAGGTGATTGATGGGTGTCTCAAGGTGTGATTAGAGGGGGGAATAGATGCAAGCAATGCACTGGCGAGGTGATCAGGGCTGGGGTCTGAGGGCATTCTGAGGGTGTGGGCGGGTGATTGAGTGCCCTAGGGGCAGATAGGGGTCTAATCTGATAGGTAGCAGTGACAGGGGGTGATTGATGGGTAATTAGTGGGTGTTTAGGGTAGAGAATAGATGGAAACACTGCGCTTGGGTGGTGATCTGATGTCGGATCTGCGGGCGATCTATTGGTGTGGGTGGGTGATCAGTTTGCCCGCAAGGGGCAGGTTAGGGGCTGATTGATGGGTGGCAGTGACAGCGGGTGATTGATAGGTGGCAGTGACAGGGGGTGATTGATGGGTGGCAGTGACAGGGGGTGATTGATGGGTGATTGATAGGTGATTGACAGGTAATCAGTGCGTTATTACAGGGGAGAACAGATGTAAATATTGCACTGGCGAATTGATAAGGGGGGGTCTGAGGGCAATCTGAGCGTGTAGGCGGGCGATTGGGTGCCCGCAAGGGGCAGATTAGGGTCTGATCTGATGGGTAACAGTGACAGGTGGTGATAGGGGGTGATTGATGGGTGATTGATGGGTAATTAGTGGGTGTTTAGAGGAGAGAATAGATGGAAACACTGCGCTTGGGTGGTGATCTGATGTCGGATCTGCGGGCGATCTATTGGTGTGGGTGGGTGATCAGTTTGCCCGCAAGGGGCAGGTTAGGGGCTGATTGTTGGGTGGCAGTGACAGGGGGTAATTGATGGGTGATAGGTGATTGGCAGGTGATTGACAGGTGATCAGTGGGTTATTACAGGGAAGGACAGATGTAAATATTGCACTGGCGAATTGATAAGGGGGGGTCTGAGGGCAATCTGAGCGTGTAGGCGGGTGATTGGGTGCCCGCAAGGGGCAGATTAGGGTCTGATCTGATAGGTAACAGTGACAGTTGGTGATAGGGAGTGATTGATGGGTGATTGATGGGTAATTAGTGGGTGTTTAGAGGAGAGAATAGATGTAAACGCTGCGCTTGGGTGGTGATCTGATGTCGGATCTGCGGGCGATCTATTGGTGTGGGTGGGTGATCAGATTGCCCGCAAGGGGCAGGTTAGGGGCTGATTGTTGGGTGGCAGTGACAGGGGGTGATTGATGGGTGATAGGTGATTGGCAGGTGATTGACAGGTGATCAGTGGGTTATTACAGGGAAGGACAGATGTAATTAATGCACTGGCGAATTGATAAGGGGGGGGGGGGGTCTGAGGGCAATCTGAGTGTGTGGGCGGGTGATTGGGTGCCCGCAAGGGGCAGATTAGGGTCTAATCTGATAGGTAACAGTGACAGGTGGTGATAGGGGGTGATTGATGGGTGATTGATGGGTAATTAGTGGGTGTTTAGAGAAGATAACAGATGTAAACGATACATTTGGGAGGTAATCTGACGGCGGGTTTGCGGGCGATCTAATGGTGTGGGTGGGTGATCAGATTGCCCGCAAGGGGCAGGTTAGGGGCTGATTGATGGGTGGCAGTGACAGGGGGTGATAGAGGGTGATTGATGGGTGATAGGTGATTGGCAGGTGATTGACAGGTGATCAGTGGGTTATTACAGGGAAGAACAGATGTAATTAATGCACTGGTGAATTGATAAGGGGGGGTCAGAGGGCAATCTGAGCGTGTGGGCGGGTGATTGGGTGCCCGCAAGGGGCAGATTAGGGTCTGATCTGATAGGTAAAAGTGACAGGTGGTGATAGGGGGTGATTGATGGGTGATTGATGGGTAATTAGTGGGTGTTTAGAGGAGAGAATAGATGTAAACAATGGATTTGGGAGGTGATCTGATGTCGGATCTGCGGGCGATCTATTGGTGTGGGGGGGTGATCAGATTGCCCGCAAGGGGCAGGTTCGGGGCTGATTGATGGGTGGCAGTGACAGGGGGTGATTGACGGGTGATTGACAGGTGATTGACAGGTGATCAGGGGGATAGATGCATACAGTAAACAGGGGGGGAGTGGTCTGGGGGGGGGGGTCTGAGGAGAATCTGAGGGGTGCGGGGTGATCAGGGGGGGGGGGGATAAAAAAAAATAGCGTTGACAGATAGTGACAGGGAGTGATTGATGGGTGATTAGGGGGGTGATTGGGTGCAAACAGGGGTCTGGGGGGTGGGCAGGGGGGGTCTGATGGGTGCTGTGGGCGATCTGGGGCAGGGGGGGGGAGAAATCAGTGTGCTTGGGTGCAGACTAGGGTGGCTGCAGCCTGCCCTGGTGGTCCCTCGGACACTGGGACCACCAGGGCAGGAGGCAGCCTGTATAATACACTTTGTAAACATTACAAAGTGTATTATACACTTTGTATGCGGCGATCGCGGGGTTAACATCCCGCCGGCGCTTCCGTATAGCCGGCGGGATGTTGCGGCGGGCGAGCGGTGACAGGCGCCGGCGAAGGATCGCGTCACGGATGACGCGATCGCTCCGCCCATGCCCTTAGAAGGACCGCCGCCTCTGTTGGAGAGCCGGTCCTTCAGGGCTCCACTTCCCGGCCGCCTCTGTGTGTTAGGCGGTCGGGAAGTGGTTAAGCAATTAAAAATTAATCAAACGATGATGCAAATCGGACCCAACACAAGAGAGCTTCAGTGAAGCAGAGTGATAGCGTTGGGTACAGTACAACATCAATTGTACGCTGAGTTTGAAAAAAAAAAAAAAGGAAATCAGCTTGGACCTTTTGGAAAGAATTGATTCAACCATCACAACCATCATTCTAAAGAAAAAAAAGTTACACATACACGCTTGACTTCCTGTAAGCATAATACTACGCCTACAGGATGCGACTGAAGACGTCTTGTGGCCAAATAGTAAAATGACACCTACATACATTTATTTTACTAAAAATACCCACAATTACATTTAAAATTAACTTCTTCCCTCCCACACTCTCCCATAGTACTCAAAAAAAATTGGGGGCATTTAAAAAATAAATACATAAATATTTACTTTAGGGACTGAACTATTTTAATATGTATGTCAAAAGGGTATATTACTGTTATTTTTTTAAATTATGGGCTTGTAAATAATGATGGACGCAAAACTGAAAAAATGCACCTTTATTTCCAAATAAAATATTGGCGCCAGACATTGTACTAGGTAGAAAAATTAGTGGAGCACTCCTCTTTAAGAGATTCAGTATGAAGTGCCTCGGCTTATCCAGCAACACTCTGGATTATTGAAGTAAAGATATGGAGAAGACTGGCACCATCTTCTTTGTATGTAGCTCTTTTATTAGTAAGATCAATACAGCAATCAAAAATAGCGACATTTCGAAGCTTGTAGAATAACAGCAGAGCTTCCCAGCAACATCAGAGCTTGAGAAAGAAGCATGCAAGCTTTGAAACGTCGCTATTTTTGATTGCTGTATTGATCTTACTAATAAAAGAGCTAAATACAAAGAAGATGGTGCCGGTCTTCTCCATATCTTTAATACATTGTACTAGGGACATCATTTAAATGGTTTAATAACCGGGACAAATGGACAAATAAAATACATGAGTTTTAATTATGATAGCATGTATTATTTTAAAACTATAATGGCCAAAAACTGAGATATTATGATTTTTTTTCCAAATTTTTGTGTAATCTTCCCATTACAATACATTTAGAATAAAATAATTAGCATAATGTACCACCAAAAGAAAGCCTAATTGGTGGCGAAAATAACAAGATTTAGATCATGTTGTTGTGATGAGTAGTGATAAAGTTATTGGCGAATGAATGGATGGAGCTCTGAAAGGTGAAAATTTCTCTGGTGCTTAAGAACCTGTACTGAGTAAAAATATTTAAAATAAACACACAAGGTAACTTCAAATGAACATTACATAGTTACCTGGCCACCATTTTCCTCTGACAATAATCCCTTCCAGTTCTGACAATATTTTGTCAGATCTGAAATATATCAGTTGCGGTCAATAAAATATCAGTTGCTGTCAGTTACAGCTGAGAGGAGAACTGATGTGTCCATGTTTCCCTATGGCTCAAGTGGGCGATGTTACAGTTTAACTGTTGCTGACCAGAAAGCTGTTATGGGTAATGGCCATTTTCAAAATGGAGGACGGAAAATTCCCTTGATCACAGTGAACAAACAGGACGCGGGACAGGAGAAAGACACTGAGGAATAGACTACAAGGAAGGTAAGCATGACTTGTGTATGCTTATTTTGACTTTTAATTTTCAGTTCAGGTTTTCTTTAAAGAGAACCCGAGGTGTGTTTGAAGAATGTTATCTACATACAGAGGCTGGATCTGCCTATACAGCCCAGCCTCTGTTGCTATTCCAAACCCCCCTAATGTCCCCCTGCACTCTGCAATCAGACATAGATCACAGCCGCGCTGTGCGTGCTGTGTTTACATCTGTAGTGTCAGTCTCGGCTGCTCCCCCGCCTCCTGCAGAGCTCCGGTCCCTGCCCCCCTCCCTTCCCTCTAATCAGCGGGGAGGGAAGGGAGGCAGGCAGGGGACAGTTCTGCAGGAGGTGGGGAGAGCAGCAGACTGACACTATAGAGAAAAACACACTGTGTCAACAGCGAGGCTGTGATTTATGAGGGTTTGCAGAGTGCAGGGGGACCTTAGGGGGGTTTGGGATAGCAACAGAGGCTGGGCTGTATAGGCAGATCCAGCCTCTGTATGCAGATAACATTCTTCAAACCCACCTCGGGTTCTCTTTAAAGAGACTCTGAAGTGAGAATAAATGTCGCTTCAGAGCTCATAGTTAGCAGGGGCATGTGTGCCCCTGCTAAAACTGCGCTATCCCGCGGCTAAACGGGGGTCCCTTCACCCCCAAACCCACCCACCCGCAAACCTTGGTCGTAGACTTGGTCGTAAATCTTCTTTTCCTGGAGGCAGGGCTAACGGCTGCAGCCCTGCCTCTAGTCGCGTCTATCAGACGCGCATCGCCGCCTCTCCCCCGCCCCTCTCAGTGAAGGAAGACTGAGAGGGGCGGGGGAGAGGCGGAGATACGCGTCTGACAGACGCGCGTGAGGCAGGGCTGTGGCGGTTAGCCCTGCCCCAATGCGGAAGCGCTCCCCCGCTGTACGGAGGGGATTTGGGGGTGAAGGGACCCCCGTTAAGCCGCGGGATAGCGGCGTTTTAGCAGGGGCACACATGCCCCTACTAACTATGAGGTCTGAAGTGAGATTTATTCTCGCTTCAGACTCTCTTTAAGGGGAAAAACCCCTCAGTGGGGAAGTGGGTACGACAGAGCCTGTCAGAGTATGCATGTACCATTTGCACCACCTATCAGAATCAAGTTTGATTCTGTGGGAAGCCATTCAGGAAACGAGCTCTGTATTAAAGTGTTGCTCTGGTGGAGGGCAGGAGGGATGTTGAAACAGGTAAAGATGGGCAGGTTTAGGAGTTACTGTCGATAAATATCTGTTGCTTTAAACAAGCTCAGGGAACACCTGTACTTATGCTAGTTTCTTAGCCAAAACTGCCCAGAACGATCCCTCAGCCTCATTCCATCTAGTATGCATATAAAGCTTTTAGTATGACTTGTTACAAGGTTAACCACTTGCCAACCGCCCCCAGCCGATGGGCGGCGGCAAAGACTGGGCCTAAACGACCGCAATACGCCCGGCGGCGGCAGGCGTGGTTATGCGGCGATCGCGTCATTCGTGACGCGATCAGCCGCCGGCGACTGGCTCCGCCCCCTCGCGCTGTAACCCGCCGGTCGTTCAGAAGCGCCGGCGGGTTACTAGCACCCGGATCGCCGCATGTAACATGTATGATAGGCTTTGTAATGTATACAAAGCCTATTATACTGGCTGCCTCCTGCCCTGGTGGTCCCAGTGTCCGAGGGACCACCAGGGCAGGCTGCAGCCACCCTAGTCTGCACCCAAGCACACTGATTTGCCCCCCCCCCCCCCGCCCCCTGATCGCCCACAGCACTCCTCAGACCCCTCCCCCCCCTGCCCACCCCCCAGACCACTGTTAGCACCCAATCACCCATCAATCACTCCCTGTCACTTTCTGTCAACGCTATTTTTTTTAACCCTAAACTGCCCCCTGCTCCCTCCTGATCACCCCCCCCCCACCCCCTCAGATTCTCCCCAGACCCCCCCCCCCCCTCCCCTGTGTACTGTATGCATCTATCCCCCCTGATCACCTGCCAATCACCTGTCAATCACCCCCTGTCACTGCCACCCATCAATCAGCCCCTAACCTGCCCCTTGCGGGCAATCTGATCACCCACCCACACCAATAGATTGCCCGCAGATCCGACATCAGATCACCTCCCAAGTGCAGTGTTTACATCTGTTCTCTACTCTGAACACCCACTAATTACCCATCAATCACCCCCTATCACCACCTGTCACTGTTACCCATCAGATTAGACCCTAATCTGCCCCTTGTGGGCACCCAATCACCCGCCCACACTCTCAGATTGCCCTCAGACCCCCCCCCCCCCCTTATCAATTCGCCAGTGCATTATTTACATCTGTTCTTCCCTGTAATAACACACTGATCACCTGTCAATCACCCCCTGTCACTGCCACCCATCAATCACCTCCTGTCACTGCCACCCATCAATCAGCCCCTAACCTGCCCCTTGCGGCAATCTGATCACCCATCCACACCAATAGATCGCCCGCAGATTCGACTTCAGTTCACCTCCCAAGTGCAGTGTTTACATCTGTTCTCTACCCTAAACACCCACTAATTACCCATCAATCACCCCCTATCACCACCTGTCACTGTTACCCATCAGAATAGACCCTAATCTGCCCCTTGCGGGCACCCAATCACCCGCCCCACACGCTCAGATTGCCCTCAGACCCCCCCTTATCAATTCGCCAGTGCATTATTTACATCTGTTCTTCCCTGTAATAACCCACTGATCACCTGTCAATCACCTATGAATCACCCATCAATCACCCCCTGTCACTGCCACCCATCAATCACTCCCTGTCACTGCCACCCATCAATCAGCTTCTAACCTGCCCCTTGCGGGCAATCTGATCACCCACCCACACATTATCAGATTGCCCCAGACCTACCCCCAGATCACCTCCAAAGTGCAGTGTTTACATCTGTTCTGCCATCTAATCACCCACTGATCACCCATCAATCAGCCCCTGTCACTGATACCCATCAGATTAGACCCCTATCTGCCCCTAGGGCACCCAATCACCCGCCCACACCCTCAGAACGCCCTCAGACCCCAGCCCTGATCACCTCGCCAGTGCATTGCTTGCATCTATTTCCCCCCTCTAATCACACCTTGAGACACCCATCAATCACCTCCTGTCACCACCTGTCACCCCCTAGCACACCTACCCATCAGATCAGGCCCTAATTTGCCCCGTGTGGGCTCTTGATCACTCGGCCAAACCCTCAGACCCCCTTCCGATCACCTCCCCAGTGCATTGATTGCATCTATTTTCCCCTCTAACCACCACCTAAAACACCCATCAATCACCTCCTGTCACCCCCCTAGCACTCCTATCCATCAGATCAGGCCCAATACAACCTGTCATCTAAGAGGCCACCCTGCTTATGACCGATTCCACAAAATTTGCCCCCTCATAGACCACCTGTCATCAAAATTTGCAGATGCTTATACCCCTGAACAGTCATTTTGAGAAATTTGGTTTCCAGACTACTCACGGTTTTGGGCCCGTAAAATGCCAGGGCAGTATAGGAACCCCACAAGTGACCCCATTTTAGAAACAAGACACCCCAAGGTATTCTGTTAGGTGTATGACGAGTTCATAGAAGATTTTATTTTTTGTCAACAGTTAGCGGAAATTGATTTTTATTGTTTTTTTTTCACAAAGTGTCATTTTTCACTAACTTGTGACAAAAAATAAAATCTTCTATGAACTCACCATACACCTAATGGAATACCTTGGGGTGTCTTCTTTCTAAAATGGGGTCACTTGTGGGGTTCCTATACTGCCCTGGCATTTTAGGGGCCCTAAACCGTGAGGAGTAGTCTAGAAAACAAATGCCTCAAAATGACCTGTGAATAGGACGTTGGGCCCCTTAGCGCCACCTAGGCCTGCAGAAAAGTGTCACACGTGGTATCGCCGTACTCAGGAGAAGTAGTATAATGTGTTTTGTGGTGTATTTTTACACATACCCATGGTGGGTGGGTGAAATATCTCTGTAAATAGACAATTGTGTTTAAAAAAAATCAAAAATGTGTCATTTACAGAGATATTTCTCCCACCCAGCATGGTTATATGTAAAAATACACCACAAAACACATTATACTACTTCTCCTGAGTACGGCGATACCACATGTGTGACACTTTTTTGCACCCTAACTGCGCTAAGGGGCCCAAAGTCCAATGAGTACCTTTAGGATTTCAAGGGTCATTTTGCGGCATTTGGTTTCCAGACTACTCCTCACGGTTTAGGGCCCCTAAAATGCCAGGGCAGTATAGGAACCCCACAAGTGACCCCATTTTAGAAAGAAGACACCCCAAGGTATTCTGTTAGGTGTATGATGAGTTCATAGAAGATTTTATTTTTTGTCACAAGTTAGCGGAAATTGATTTGTATTGTTTTTTTTTTCACAAAGTGTCATTTTCCGCTAACTTGTGACAAAAAATAAAATCTTCTATGAACTCACCATACTCCGTACGGAATACCTTTGGGTGTCTTCTTTCTAGAATGGGGTCATTTGTGGGGTTCCTATACTGCCCTGGCATTTTAGGGGCCCTAAACCGTGAGGAGTAGTCTTGAAACCAAATGTCGCAAAATGACCTGTGAAATCCTAAAGGTACTCATTGGACTTTGGGCCCCTTAGCGTACTTAGGGTGTAAAAAAGTGCCACACGTGGTACCGCCGTACTCAGGAGAAGTAGTATAATGCGTTTTGGGGTGTATTTTTACACATACCCATGCTAAGTGGGAGAAATATCTCTGTAAATGACAATTGTTTGATTTTTTTACACACAATTGTCCATTTACATAGATATTTCTCCCACCCAGCATGGGTATGTGTAAAAATACACCCCAAAACACATGTATACTACTTTTCCTGAGTACGGCGGTACCACATGTGTGACACTTTTTTGCAGCCTAGGTGCGCTAAGGGGCCCAACGTCCTATTCACAGGTCATTTTGAAGCATTTGTTTTCTAGACTACTCCTCGCGGTTTAGGGCCCCTAAAATGCCAGGGCAGTATAGGAACCCCACAAGTGACCCCATTTTAGAAAGAAGACACCCCAAGGTATTCCGTTAGGTGTATGGCGAGTTCATAGAAGATTTTATTTTTTGTCACAAGTTAGTGAAAAATGACACTTTGTGAAAAAAAACCAATAAAAATTAATTTCCGCTAACTTTTGACAAAAAATAAATCTTCCATGAACTCGTCATACACCTAACAGAATACCTTGGGGTGTCTTTGTTTCTAAAATGGGGTCACTTGTGGGGTTCCTATACCGCCCTGGCATTTTACAGGCCCAAAACCGTGAGTAGTCTGGAAACCAAATGTCTCAAAATGACTGTTCAGGGGTATAAGCATCTGCAAATTTTGATGACAGGTGGTCTATGAGGGGGCGAATTTTGTGTAACCGGTCATAAGCAGGGTGGCCTTTTAGATGACAGGTTGTATTGGGCCTGATCTGATGGATAGGAGTGCTAGGGGGGTGACAGGAGGTGATTGATGGGTGTCTCAGAGGGTGGTTAGAGGGGAAAATAGATGCAATCAATGCACTGGGGAGGTGATCGGAAGGGGGTCTGAGGGGGATCTGAGGGTTTGGCCGAGTGATCAGGAGCCCACACGGGGCAAATTGGGGCCTGATCTGATGGGTAGGTGTGCTAGGGGGTGACAGGAGGTGATTGATGGGTGTCTCAAGGTGTGATTAGAAGGGGGAATAGATGCAAGCAATGCACTGGCGAGGTGATCAGGGCTGGGGTCTGAGGGCATTCTGAGGGTGTGGGCGGGTGATTGAGTGCCCTAGGGGCAGATAGGGGTCTAATCTGATAGGTAGCAGTGACAGGGGGTGATTGATGGGTAATTAGTGGGTGTTTAGGGTAGAGAATAGATGGAAACACTGCGCTTGGGTGGTGATCTGATGTCGGATCTGCGGGCGATCTATTGGTGTGGGTGGGTGATCAGTTTGCCCGCAAGGGGCAGGTTAGGGGCTGATTGATGGGTGGCAGTGACAGCGGGTGATTGATAGGTGGCAGTGACAGGGGGTGATTGATGGGTGGCAGTGACAGGGGGTGATTGATGGGTGATTGATAGGTGATTGACAGGTAATCAGTGCGTTATTACAGGGGAGAACAGATGTAAATATTGCACTGGCGAATTAATAAGGGGGGGTCTGAGGGCAATCTGAGCGTGTAGGCGGGCGATTGGGTGCCCGCAAGGGGCAGATTAGGGTCTGATCTGATGGGTAACAGTGACAGGTGGTGATAGGGGGTGATTGATGGGTAATTAGTGGGTGTTTAGAGGAGAGAATAGATGGAAACACTGCGCTTGGGTGGTGATCTGATGTCGGATCTGCGGGCGATCTATTGGTGTGGGTGGGTGATCAGTTTGCCCGCAAGGGGCAGGTTAGGGGCTGATTGTTGGGTGGCAGTGACAGGGGGTAATTGATGGGTGATAGGTGATTGGCAGGTGATTGACAGGTGATCAGTGGGTTATTACAGGGAAGGACAGATGTAAATATTGCACTGGCGAATTGATAAGGGGGGGGTCTGAGGGCAATCTGAGCGTGTAGGCGGGTGATTGGGTGCCCGCAAGGGGCAGATTAGGGTCTGATCTGATAGGTAACAGTGACAGGTGGTGATAGGGAGTGATTGATGGGTGATTGATGGGTAATTAGTGGGTGTTTAGAGGAGAGAATAGATGTAAACGCTGCGCTTGGGTGGTGATCTGATGTCGGATCTGCGGGCGATCTATTGGTGTGGGTGGGTGATCAGATTGCCCGCAAGGGGCAGGTTAGGGGCTGATTGTTGGGTGGCAGTGACAGGGGGTGATTGATGGGTGATAGGTGATTGGCAGGTGATTGACAGGTGATCAGTGGGTTATTACAGGGAAGGACAGATGTAATTAATGCACTGGCGAATTGATAAGGGGGGGGGGGGGGGTCTGAGGGCAATCTGAGTGTGTGGGCGGGTGATTGGGTGCCCGCAAGGGGCAGATTAGGGTCTAATCTGATAGGTAACAGTGACAGGTGGTGATAGGGGGTGATTGATGGGTGATTGATGGGTAATTAGTGGGTGTTTAGAGAAGATAACAGATGTAAACGATACATTTGGGAGGTAATCTGACGGCGGGTTTGCGGGCGATCTAATGGTGTGGGTGGGTGATCAGATTGCCCGCAAGGGGCAGGTTAGGGGCTGATTGATGGGTGGCAGTGACAGGGGGTGATAGGGGGTGATTGATGGGTGATAGGTGATTGGCAGGTGATTGACAGGTGATCAGTGGGTTATTACAGGGAAGAACAGATGTAATTAATGCACTGGTGAATTGATAAGGGGGGGTCAGAGGGCAATCTGAGCGTGTGGGCGGGTGATTGGGTGCCCGCAAGGGGCAGATTAGGGTCTGATCTGATAGGTAAAAGTGACAGGTGGTGATAGGGGGTGATTGATGGGTGATTGATGGGTAATTAGTGGGTGTTTAGAGGAGAGAATAGATGTAAACAATGGATTTGGGAGGTGATCTGATGTCGGATCTGCGGGCGATCTATTGGTGTGGGGGGGTGATCAGATTGCCCGCAAGGGGCAGGTTAGGGGCTGATTGATGGGTGGCAGTGACAGGGGGTGATTGACGGGTGATTGACAGGTGATTGACAGGTGATCAGGGGGATAGATGCATACAGTAAACAGGGGGGGAGTGGTCTGGGGGGGGGTCTGAGGAGAATCTGAGGGGTGCGGGGTGATCAGGGGGGGGGGGGATAAAAAAAAATAGCGTTGACAGATAGTGACAGGGAGTGATTGATGGGTGATTAGGGGGGTGATTGGGTGCAAACAGGGGTCTGGGGGGTGGGCAGGGGGGGGTCTGATGGGTGCTGTGGGCGATCTGGGGCAGGGGGGGGGAGAAATCAGTGTGCTTGGGTGCAGACTAGGGTGGCTGCAGCCTGCCCTGGTGGTCCCTCGGACACTGGGACCACCAGGGCAGGAGGCAGCCTGTATAATACACTTTGTAAACATTACAAAGTGTATTATACACTTTGTATGCGGCGATCGCGGGGTTAACATCCCGCCGGCGCTTCCGTATAGCCGGCGGGATGTTGCGGCGGGCGAGCGGTGACAGGCGCCGGCGAAGGATCGCGTCACGGATGACGCGATTGCTCCGCCCATGCCCTTAGAAGGACCGCCGCCTCTGTTGGAGAGCCGGTCCTTCAGGGCTCCACTTCCCGGCCGCCTCTGTGTGTTAGGCGGTCGGGAAGTGGTTAAGCAATTAAAAATTAATCAAACGATGATGCAAATCGGACCCAACACAAGAGAGCTTCAGTGAAGCAGAGTGATAGCGTTGGGTACAGTACAACATCAATTGTACGCTGAGTTTAAAAAAAAAAAAAAGGAAATCAGCTTGGACCTTTTGGAAAGAATTGATTCAACCATCACAACCATCATTCTAAAGAAAAAAAAGTTACACATACACGCTTGACTTCCTGTAAGCATAATACTACGCCTACAGGATGCGACTGAAGACGTCTTGTGGCCAAATAGTAAAATGACACCTACATACATTTATTTTACTAAAAATACCCACAATTACATTTAAAATTAACTTCTTCCCTCCCACACTCTCCCATAGTACTCAAAAAAAATTGGGGGCATTTAAAAAATAAATACATAAATATTTACTTTAGGGACTGAACTATTTTAATATGTATGTCAAAAGGGTATATTACTGTTATTTTTTTAAATTATGGGCTTGTAAATAATGATGGACGCAAAACTGAAAAAATGCACCTTTATTTCCAAATAAAATATTGGCGCCAGACATTGTACTAGGTAGAAAAATTAGTGGAGCACTCCTCTTTAAGAGATTCAGTATGAAGTGCCTCGGCTTATCCAGCAACACTCTGGATTATTGAAGTAAAGATATGGAGAAGACTGGCACCATCTTCTTTGTATGTAGCTCTTTTATTAGTAAGATCAATACAGCAATCAAAAATAGCGACATTTCGAAGCTTGTAGAATAACAGCAGAGCTTCCCAGCAACATCAGAGCTTGAGAAAGAAGCATGCAAGCTTTGAAACGTCGCTATTTTTGATTGCTGTATTGATCTTACTAATAAAAGAGCTAAATACAAAGAAGATGGTGCCGGTCTTCTCCATATCTTTAATACATTGTACTAGGGACATCATTTAAATGGTTTAATAACCGGGACAAATGGACAAATAAAATACATGAGTTTTAATTATGATAGCAGGTATTATTTTAAAACTATAATGGCCAAAAACTGAGATATTATGATTTTTTTTCCAAATTTTTGTGTAATCTTCCCATTACAATACATTTAGAATAAAATAATTAGCATAATGTACCACCAAAAGAAAGCCTAATTGGTGGCGAAAATAACAAGATTTAGATCATGTTGTTGTGATGAGTAGTGATAAAGTTATTGGCGAATGAATGGATGGAGCTCTGAAAGGTGAAAATTTCTCTGGTGCTTAAGAACCTGTACTGAGTAAAAATATTTAAAATAAACACACAAGGTAACTTCAAATGAACATTACATAGTTACCTGGCCACCATTTTCCTCTGACAATAATCCCTTCCAGTTCTGACAATATTTTGTCAGATCTGAAATATATCAGTTGCGGTCAATAAAATATCAGTTGCTGTCAGTTACAGCTGAGAGGAGAACTGATGTGTCCATGTTTCCCTATGGCTCAAGTGGGCGATGTTACAGTTTAACTGTTGCTGACCAGAAAGCTGTTATGGGTAATGGCCATTTTCAAAATGGAGGACGGAAAATTCCCTTGATCACAGTGAACAAACAGGACGCGGGACAGGAGAAAGACACTGAGGAATAGACTACAAGGAAGGTAAGCATGACTTGTGTATGCTTATTTTGACTTTTAATTTTCAGTTCAGGTTTTCTTTAAAGAGAACCCGAGGTGTGTTTGAAGAATGTTATCTACATACAGAGGCTGGATCTGCCTATACAGCCCAGCCTCTGTTGCTATTCCAAACCCCCCTAATGTCCCCCTGCACTCTGCAATCAGACATAGATCACAGCCGCGCTGTGCGTGCTGTGTTTACATCTGTAGTGTCAGTCTCGGCTGCTCCCCCGCCTCCTGCAGAGCTCCGGTCCCTGCCCCCCTCCCTTCCCTCTAATCAGCGGGGAGGGAAGGGAGGCAGGCAGGGGACAGTTCTGCAGGAGGTGGGGAGAGCAGCAGACTGACACTATAGAGAAAAACACACTGTGTGTCAACAGCGAGGCTGTGATTTATGAGGGTTTGCAGAGTGCAGGGGGACCTTAGGGGGGTTTGGGATAGCAACAGAGGCTGGGCTGTATAGGCAGATCCAGCCTCTGTATGCAGATAACATTCTTCAAACCCACCTCGGGTTCTCTTTAAAGAGACTCTGAAGTGAGAATAAATGTCGCTTCAGAGCTCATAGTTAGCAGGGGCATGTGTGCCCCTGCTAAAACTGCGCTATCCCGCGGCTAAACGGGGGTCCCTTCACCCCCAAACCCACCCCCGCAAACCTTGGTCGTAGACTTGGTCGTAAATCTTCTTTTCCTGGAGGCAGGGCTAACGGCTGCAGCCCTGCCTCTAGTCGCGTCTATCAGACGCGCATCGCCGCCTCTCCCCCGCCCCTCTCAGTGAAGGAAGACTGAGAGGGGCGGGGAGAGGCGGAGATACGCGTCTGACAGACGCGCGTGAGGCAGGGCTGTGGCGGTTAGCCCTGCCCCAATGCGGAAGCGCTCCCCCGCTGTACGGAGGGGATTTGGGGGTGAAGGGACCCCCGTTAAGCCGCGGGATAGCGGCGTTTTAGCAGGGGCACACATGCCCCTACTAACTATGAGGTCTGAAGTGAGATTTATTCTCGCTTCAGACTCTCTTTAAGGGGAAAAACCCCTCAGTGGGGAAGTGGGTACGACAGAGCCTGTCAGAGTATGCATGTACCATTTGCACCACCTATCAGAATCAAGTTTGATTCTGTGGGAAGCCATTCAGGAAACGAGCTCTGTATTAAAGTGTTGCTCTGGTGGAGGGCAGGAGGGATGTTGAAACAGGTAAAGATGGGCAGGTTTAGGAGTTACTGTCGATAAATATCTGTTGCTTTAAACAAGCTCAGGGAACACCTGTACTTATGCTAGTTTCTTAGCCAAAACTGCCCAGAACGATCCCTCAGCCTCATTCCATCTAGTATGCATATAAAGCTTTTAGTATGACTTGTTACAAGGTTAACCACTTGCCAACCGCCCCCAGCCGATGGGCGGCGGCAAAGACTGGGCCTAAACGACCGCAATACGCCCGGCGGCGGCAGGCGTGGTTATGCGGCGATCGCGTCATTCGTGACGCGATCAGCCGCCGGCGACTGGCTCTGCCCCCTCGCGCTGTAACCCGCCGGTCGTTCAGAAGCGCCGGCGGGTTACTAGCACCCGGATCGCCGCATGTAACATGTATGATAGGCTTTGTAATGTATACAAAGCCTATTATACTGGCTGCCTCCTGCCCTGGTGGTCCCAGTGTCCGAGGGACCACCAGGGCAGGCTGCAGCCACCCTAGTCTGCACCCAAGCACACTGATTTGCCCCCCCCCCCCACCACCCCCTGATCGCCCACAGCACTCCTCAGACCCCTCCCCCCCTGCCCACCCCCCAGACCACTGTTAGCACCCAATCACCCATCAATCACTCCCTGTCACTTTCTGTCAACGCTATTTTTTTTAACCCTAAACTGCCCCCTGCTCCCTCCTGATCACCCCCCCCCCACCCCTCAGATTCTCCCCAGACCCCCCCCCTCCCCTGTGTACTGTATGCATCTATCCCCCCTGATCACCTGCCAATCACCTGTCAATCACCCCCTGTCACTGCCACCCATCAATCAGCCCCTAACCTGCCCCTTGCGGGCAATCTGATCACCCACCCACACCAATAGATTGCCCGCAGATCCGACATCAGATCACCTCCCAAGTGCAGTGTTTACATCTGTTCTCTACTCTGAACACCCACTAATTACCCATCAATCACCCCCTATCACCACCTGTCACTGTTACCCATCAGATTAGACCCTAATCTGCCCCTTGTGGGCACCCAATCACCCGCCCACACTCTCAGATTGCCCTCAGACCCCCCCCCCCCTTATCAATTCGCCAGTGCATTATTTACATCTGTTCTTCCCTGTAATAACACACTGATCACCTGTCAATCACCCCCTGTCACTGCCACCCATCAATCACCTCCTGTCACTGCCACCCATCAATCAGCCCCTAACCTGCCCCTTGCGGGCAATCTGATCACCCACCCCACACCAATAGATCGCCCGCAGATCCGACGTCAGTTCACCTCCCAAGTGCAGTGTTTACATCTGTTCTCTACCCTAAACACCCACTAATTACCCATCAATCACCCCCTATCACCACCTGTCACTGTTACCCATCAGAATAGACCCTAATCTGCCCCTTGCGGGCACCCAATCACCCGCCCCACACGCTCAGATTGCCCTCAGACCCCCCCTTATCAATTCGCCAGTGCATTATTTACATCTGTTCTTCCCTGTAATAACCCACTGATCACCTGTCAATCACCTATGAATCACCCATCAATCACCCCCTGTCACTGCCACCCATCAATCACTCCCTGTCACTGCCACCCATCAATCAGCTTCTAACCTGCCCCTTGCGGGCAATCTGATCACCCACCCACACCATCAGATTGCCCCAGACCTACCCCCAGATCACCTCCAAAGTGCAGTGTTTACATCTGTTCTGCCATCTAATCACCCACTGATCACCCATCAATCAGCCCCTGTCACTGATACCCATCAGATTAGACCCCTATCTGCCCCTAGGGCACCCAATCACCCGCCCACACCCTCAGAACGCCCTCAGACCCCAGCCCTGATCACCTCGCCAGTGCATTGCTTGCATCTATTTCCCCCCTCTAATCACACCTTGAGACACCCATCAATCACCTCCTGTCACCACCTGTCACCCCCTAGCACACCTACCCATCAGATCAGGCCCTAATTTGCCCCGTGTGGGCTCTTGATCACTCGGCCAAACCCTCAGACCCCCTTCCGATCACCTCCCAGTGCATTGATTGCATCTATTTTCCCCTCTAACCACCACCTAAAACACCCATCAATCACCTCCTGTCACCCCCCTAGCACTCCTATCCATCAGATCAGGCCCAATACAACCTGTCATCTAAGAGGCCACCCTGCTTATGACCGATTCCACAAAATTTGCCCCCTCATAGACCACCTGTCATCAAAATTTGCAGATGCTTATACCCCTGAACAGTCATTTTGAGAAATTTGGTTTCCAGACTACTCACGGTTTTGGGCCCGTAAAATGCCAGGGCAGTATAGGAACCCCACAAGTGACCCCATTTTAGAAACAAGACACCCCAAGGTATTCTGTTAGGTGTATGACGAGTTCATAGAAGATTTTATTTTTTGTCAACAGTTAGCGGAAATTGATTTTTTATTGTTTTTTTTCACAAAGTGTCATTTTTCACTAACTTGTGACAAAAAATAAAATCTTCTATGAACTCACCATACACCTAATGGAATACCTTGGGGTGTCTTCTTTCTAAAATGGGGTCACTTGTGGGGTTCCTATACTGCCCTGGCATTTTAGGGGCCCTAAACCGTGAGGAGTAGTCTAGAAAACAAATGCCTCAAAATGACCTGTGAATAGGACGTTGGGCCCCTTAGCGCACCTAGGCTGCAGAAAAGTGTCACACGTGGTATCGCCGTACTCAGGAGAAGTAGTATAATGTGTTTTGTGGTGTATTTTTACACATACCCATGGTGGGTGGGTGAAATATCTCTGTAAATGGACAATTGTGTTTAAAAAAAATCAAAAATGTGTCATTTACAGAGATATTTCTCCCACCCAGCATGGTTATATGTAAAAATACACCACAAAACACATTATACTACTTCTCCTGAGTACGGCGATACCACATGTGTGACACTTTTTTGCACCCTAACTGCGCTAAGGGGCCCAAAGTCCAATGAGTACCTTTAGGATTTCAAGGGTCATTTTGCGGCATTTGGTTTCCAGACTACTCCTCACGGTTTAGGGCCCCTAAAATGCCAGGGCAGTATAGGAACCCCACAAGTGACCCCATTTTAGAAAGAAGACACCCCAAGGTATTCTGTTAGGTGTATGATGAGTTCATAGAAGATTTTATTTTTTGTCACAAGTTAGCGGAAATTGATTTGTATTGTTTTTTTTTTCACAAAGTGTCATTTTCCGCTAACTTGTGACAAAAAATAAAATCTTCTATGAACTCACCATACTCCGTACGGAATACCTTTGGGTGTCTTCTTTCTAGAATGGGGTCATTTGTGGGGTTCCTATACTGCCCTGGCATTTTAGGGGCCCTAAACCGTGAGGAGTAGTCTTGAAACCAAATGTCGCAAAATGACCTGTGAAATCCTAAAGGTACTCATTGGACTTTGGGCCCCTTAGCGTACTTAGGGTGTAAAAAAGTGCCACACGTGGTACCGCCGTACTCAGGAGAAGTAGTATAATGCGTTTTGGGGTGTATTTTTACACATACCCATGCTAAGTGGGAGAAATATCTCTGTAAATGACAATTGTTTGATTTTTTTACACACAATTGTCCATTTACATAGAAATTTCTCCCACCCAGCATGGGTATGTGTAAAAATACACCCCAAAACACATTATACTACTTTTCCTGAGTACGGGCGGTACCACATGTGTGACACTTTTTTGCAGCCTAGGTGCGCTAAGGGGCCCAACGTCCTATTCACAGGTCATTTTGAAGCATTTGTTTTCTAGACTACTCCTCGCGGTTTAGGGCCCCTAAAATGCCAGGGCAGTATAGGAACCCCACAAGTGACCCCATTTTAGAAAGAAGACACCCCAAGGTATTCCGTTAGGTGTATGGCGAGTTCATAGAAGATTTTATTTTTTGTCACAAGTTAGTGAAAAATGACACTTTGTGAAAAAAAACCAATAAAAATTAATTTCCGCTAACTTTTGACAAAAAATAAAATCTTCCATGAACTCGTCATACACCTAACAGAATACCTTGGGGTGTCTTTGTTTCTAAAATGGGGTCACTTGTGGGGTTCCTATACCGCCCTGGCATTTTACAGGCCCAAAACCGTGAGTAGTCTGGAAACCAAATGTCTCAAAATGACTGTTCAGGGGTATAAGCATCTGCAAATTTTGATGACAGGTGGTCTATGAGGGGGCGAATTTTGTGGAACCGGTCATAAGCAGGGTGGCCTTTTAGATGACAGGTTGTATTGGGCCTGATCTGATGGATAGGAGTGCTAGGGGGGTGACAGGAGGTGATTGATGGGTGTCTCAGGGGGTGGTTAGAGGGGAAAATAGATGCAATCAATGCACTGGGGAGGTGATCGGAAGGGGGTCTGAGGGGGATCTGAGGGTTTGGCCGAGTGATCAGGAGCCCACACGGGGCAAATTGGGGCCTGATCTGATGGGTAGGTGTGCTAGGGGGTGACAGGAGGTGATTGATGGGTGTCTCAAGGTGTGATTAGAGGGGGGAATAGATGCAAGCAATGCACTGGCGAGGTGATCAGGGCTGGGGTCTGAGGGCATTCTGAGGGTGTGGGCGGGTGATTGAGTGCCCTAGGGGCAGATAGGGGTCTAATCTGATAGGTAGCAGTGACAGGGGGTGATTGATGGGTAATTAGTGGGTGTTTAGGGTAGAGAATAGATGGAAACACTGCGCTTGGGTGGTGATCTGATGTCGGATCTGCGGGCGATCTATTGGTGTGGGTGGGTGATCAGTTTGCCCGCAAGGGGCAGGTTAGGGGCTGATTGATGGGTGGCAGTGACAGCGGGTGATTGATAGGTGGCAGTGACAGGGGGTGATTGATGGGTGGCAGTGACAGGGGGTGATTGATGGGTGATTGATAGGTGATTGACAGGTAATCAGTGCGTTATTACAGGGGAGAACAGATGTAAATATTGCACTGGCGAATTGATAAGGGGGGGTCTGAGGGCAATCTGAGCGTGTAGGCGGGCGATTGGGTGCCCGCAAGGGGCAGATTAGGGTCTGATCTGATGGGTAACAGTGACAGGTGGTGATAGGGGGTGATTGATGGGTAATTAGTGGGTGTTTAGAGGAGAGAATAGATGGAAACACTGCGCTTGGGTGGTGATCTGATGTCGGATCTGCGGGCGATCTATTGGTGTGGGTGGGTGATCAGTTTGCCCGCAAGGGGCAGGTTAGGGGCTGATTGTTGGGTGGCAGTGACAGGGGGTAATTGATGGGTGATAGGTGATTGGCAGGTTATTGACAGGTGATCAGTGGGTTATTACAGGGAAGGACAGATGTAAATATTGCACTGGCGAATTGATAAGGGGGGGTCTGAGGGCAATCTGAGCGTGTAGGCGGGTGATTGGGTGCCCGCAAGGGGCAGATTAGGGTCTGATCTGATAGGTAACAGTGACAGGTGGTGATAGGGAGTGATTGATGGGTGATTGATGGGTAATTAGTGGGTGTTTAGAGGAGAGAATAGATGTAAACGCTGCGCTTGGGTGGTGATCTGATGTCGGATCTGCGGGCGATCTATTGGTGCGGGTGGGGTGATCAGATTGCCCGCAAGGGGCAGGTTAGGGGCTGATTGTTGGGTGGCAGTGACAGGGGGTGATTGATGGGTGATAGGTGATTGGCAGGTGATTGACAGGTGATCAGTGGGTTATTACAGGGAAGGACAGATGTAATTAATGCACTGGCGAATTGATAAGGGGGGGGGGGGTCTGAGGGCAATCTGAGTGTGTGGGCTGGTGATTGGGTGCCCGCAAGGGGCAGATTAGGGTCTAATCTGATAGGTAACAGTGACAGGTGGTGATAGGGGGTGATTGATGGGTGATTGATGGGTAATTAGTGGGTGTTTAGAGAAGATAACAGATGTAAACGATACATTTGGGAGGTAATCTGACGGCGGGTTTGCGGGCGATCTAATGGTGTGGGTGGGTGATCAGATTGCCCGCAAGGGGCAGGTTAGGGGCTGATTGATGGGTGGCAGTGATAGGGGGTGATTGATGGGTGATAGGTGATTGGCAGGTGATTGACAGGTGATCAGTGGGTTATTACAGGGAAGAACAGATGTAATTAATGCACTGGGTGAATTGATAAGGGGGGGTCAGAGGGCAATCTGAGCGTGTGGGCGGGTGATTGGGTGCCCGCAAGGGGCAGATTAGGGTCTGATCTGATAGGTAAAAGTGACAGGTGGTGATAGGGGGTGATTGATGGGTGATTGATGGGTAATTAGTGGGTGTTTAGAGGAGAGAATAGATGTAAACAATGGATTTGGGAGGTGATCTGATGTCGGATCTGCGGGCGATCTATTGGTGTGGGGGGGTGATCAGATTGCCCGCAAGGGGCAGGTTAGGGGCTGATTGATGGGTGGCAGTGACAGGGGGTGATTGACGGGTGATTGACAGGTGATTGACAGGTGATCAGGGGGATAGATGCATACAGTAAACAGGGGGGGAGTGGTCTGGGGGGGGGGGGTCTGAGGAGAATCTGAGGGGTGCGGGGTGATCAGGGGGGGGGGGGGATAAAAAAAAAATAGCGTTGACAGATAGTGACAGGGAGTGATTGATGGGTGATTAGGGGGGTGATTGGGTGCAAACAGGGGTCTGGGGGGTGGGCAGGGGGGGTCTGATGGGTGCTGTGGGCGATCTGGGGCAGGGGGGGGGGGAGAAATCAGTGTGCTTGGGTGCAGACTAGGGTGGCTGCAGCCTGCCCTGGTGGTCCCTCGGACACTGGGACCACCAGGGCAGGAGGCAGCCTGTATAATACACTTTGTAAACATTACAAAGTGTATTATACACTTTGTATGCGGCGATCGCGGGGTTAACATCCCGCCGGCGCTTCCGTATAGCCGGCGGGATGTTGCGGCGGGCGAGCGGTGACAGGCGCCGGCGAAGGATCGCGTCACGGATGACGCGATCGCTCCGCCCATGCCCTTAGAAGGACCGCCGCCTCTGTTGGAGAGCCGGTCCTTCAGGGCTCCACTTCCCGGCCGCCTCTGTGTGTTAGGCGGTCGGGAAGTGGTTAAGCAATTAAAAATTAATCAAACGATGATGCAAATCGGACCCAACACAAGAGAGCTTCAGTGAAGCAGAGTGATAGCGTTGGGTACAGTACAACATCAATTGTACGCTGAGTTTGAAAAAAAAAAAAAAAGGAAATCAGCTTGGACCTTTTGGAAAGAATTGATTCAACCATCACAACCATCATTCTAAAGAAAAAAAAGTTACACATACACGCTTGACTTCCTGTAAGCATAATACTACGCCTACAGGATGCGACTGAAGACGTCTTGTGGCCAAATAGTAAAATGACACCTACATACATTTATTTTACTAAAAATACCCACAATTACATTTAAAATTAACTTCTTCCCTCCCACACTCTCCCATAGTACTCAAAAAAAATTGGGGGCATTTAAAAAATAAATACATAAATATTTACTTTAGGGACTGAACTATTTTAATATGTATGTCAAAAGGGTATATTACTGTTATTTTTTTAAATTATGGGCTTGTAAATAATGATGGACGCAAAACTGAAAAAATGCACCTTTATTTCCAAATAAAATATTGGCGCCAGACATTGTACTAGGTAGAAAAATTAGTGGAGCACTCCTCTTTAAGAGATTCAGTATGAAGTGCCTCGGCTTATCCAGCAACACTCTGGATTATTGAAGTAAAGATATGGAGAAGACTGGCACCATCTTCTTTGTATGTAGCTCTTTTATTAGTAAGATCAATACAGCAATCAAAAATAGCGACATTTCGAAGCTTGTAGAATAACAGCAGAGCTTCCCAGCAACATCAGAGCTTGAGAAAGAAGCATGCAAGCTTT